>NW_022603443.1:0-28270 GCF_008692095.1 Etheostoma spectabile
GGTGATGTCTCCCCCAGACTTGGAATGAGCTGGAATAACGTCAGGATTCCTTTTTAGAGTATGCCTGAAAACAGAGAAGAATATGCCTTTAACAGCCTGAAAAAGTGTCAATATAGCCTTGGTTTTAAGGCCTTAATATTAAAACCATACATCAGAATGCTCTGAATTTACCTGAGAGAACACTGTATAGGTGATGTCTCCCCCAGATTGTGAATGAAGCTGAAATAACGTCAGGATTCTTTTATAGTGTAGCCTGAAAAAGAGAAGAATATCCTTTACCGCCTGAAAAAGTGCCAATATAGCTTTCAAGCCTGAAAAAATGTCAATATAGCCTTGGTTTAAGGCCTTACTATAAAACCGTACATCAGAATGCTCTGAAATTACCTGAGAGAAACACTGGATAGGTGATGTCTCCCCCAGACTTGGAATGAAGCTGGATAACGTCAGGATTCCTTTTTAGAGTAGCCTGAAAAGAAGAATATGCCTTAACAGCCTGAAAAAGTGTCAATATAGCCTTGGTTTAAGGCCTTAATATTAAAACCGTACATCAGAATGCTCTGATTACCTGAGAAACACGTGGATGGTGTGTCTCCCCCCAACTTGGAATGAAGCTGGATAACGTCAGGATTCCTTTTTAGAGTAGCCTGAAAAGAGAAGAATATGCCCTTTAACAGCCCGAAAAAGTGTCAATATAGGCTTTAACAGTCTGAAAAACTTTCATATAGCCTTGTTGTAAGGCCTTAATATTAAAACCGTGCATCAGAATGCTCTGAATTACCTGAGAGAAACACTGGATAGGTGATGTCTCCCCCCGACTTGAATGGAGCTGGAATAAGTCAGGATTCCTTTTTAGAGTAGCCTGAAAAAGAGAAGAATATGCCTTTAACAGCCTGAAAAAGTGTCAATATAGCCTTGGTTTTAAGGCCTTAATATTAAAACCATACATCAGATGCTCTGAATTTACCTGGAGAAAAACCTGGATAGGTGATGTCTCCCCCAGACTTGGAATGAAGCTGGAATAACGTCAGGATTCCTTTTTAGAGTAGCCTGAAAAAGAGAAGAGAGATATGCCTTTAACAGCCTGAAAAAGTGTCAATATAGCTTGTTTTTAAGGCCTAATATTAAAACCGTACATCAGAATGCTCTGAATTACCTGAGAGAAACCTGGATGGGTGATGTTCTCCCCCAGACTTGGAATGAAGCTGGAATAACGTCAGGATTCCTTTTTAGAGTAGCCTGAAAAGAGAAGAATATGCCTTTAACAGCCTGAAAAAGTGTCAATAGCCTTGGTTTTAAGCCTTAATATTAAAACCATACCAGAATGCTCTGAATTTACCTGAGAAAAACACTGGATAGGTGATGTCTCCCCCAGACTTGGAATGAAGCTGGAATAACGTCAGATTCCTTTTTAGAGTAGCCTGAAAAGAGAAGAATATGCCTTTAACAGCCTGAAAAAGTGCAATATAGCCTTTAAAAGCCTGAAAAACTGTCAATATAGCCTTGTTATAAGACCTTAATATTAAAACCGTACATCAGAATGCTCTGAATTTACCTGAGAAAACACTGGATAGGTGATTCTCCCCCAGACTTGGAATGAAGCTGGAATAACGTCACGATTCCTTTTAGAGTAGCCTGAAAAAGAGAAGAATATGCCTTTAACAGCCTGAAAAAGTGTCAATATAGCCTTGGTTTTAAGGCCTTAATATTAAAACCGTACATCAGAATGCTCTGAATTACCTGAGAGAAACACTGGATAGGTGAGTCTCCCCCAGACTTGGAATGAGCTGGAATAACGTCACGATTCCTTTTTAGAGTAGCCTGAAAAAGAGAAGAATATGCCTTTAACAGCCTGAAAAAGTGTCAATACCTTGGTTTTAAGGCCTTAATATTAAAACCGTACATCAGAATACTCTGAATTACCTGAGAGAAACACTGGATGGGTGATGTCTCCCCCAGACTTGGAATGAAGCTGGATAACGTCAGGATTCCTTTTAGAGTAGCCTGAAAAAGAGAAGAATATGCCTTTAACAGCCTGAAAAAGTGTCAATTTATGAAAAAGTGTCTGTAGCCTTTTGTAAGGCCTTAATATTAAAACCATTACATCAGAATGCTCTGAAATTACCTGAGAGAAACACTGGATAGGTGATGTCTCCCCCAGACTTGGAATGGAGCTGGAATAACGTCAGGATTCCTTTTTAGAGTAGCCTGAAAAAGAGAAGAATATGCCTTTAACAGCCTGAAAAGTGTCAATATAGCCTTTAACAGCCTGAAAAACTGTCAATATAGCCTTGGTTGTAAGGCCTTAATATTAAAACCATACATCAGAATGCTCTGAATTTACCTGAGAGAAACACTGGATAGGTGATGTCTCCCCCAGACTTGGAAGAAGCTGGAATAACGTCAGATTCCTTTTTAGAGTAGCCTGAAAAAGAGAAGAATATGCCTTTAACATGAAAAAGTGTCATATACCTTTATAGCCTGAAAAAGTGTCAATATAGCCTTGGTTGTAAGGCCTTAATATTAAAACCGTACATCAGAATGCTCTGAATTACCTGAGAGAAACACTGGATAGGTGATGTCTCCCCCAGACTTGGAATGAAGCTGGAATAACGTCAGGATTCCTTTTTAGAGTAGCCTGAAAAAGAGAAGAATATGCCTTTAACAGCCTGAAAAATTGTCAATATAGCCTTGGTTTTAAGGCCTTAATATAAAACCGTACATCAGAATGCTCTGAATTTACCTGAGAGAAACACTGGATGGGTGATGTCTCCCCAGACTTGAATGAAGCTGGAATAACGTCAGGATTCCTTTTTAGAGTAGCCTGAAAAAGAGAAGATATGCCTTTACAGCCTGAAAGTGTCAATATAGCCTTGGTTTTAAGGCCTTAATATTAAAACCATACATCAGAATGCTCTGAATTTACCTGAGAGAAACACTGATAGGTGATGTCTCCCCCAGACTTTGAATGAAGCTGGAATAACGTCAGGATTCCTTTAGAGTAGCCTGAAAAAGAGAAGAATATGCCTTTAACAACAGCCTGAAAAAAGTTCAATATAGCCTTGGTTTTAAGGCCTTAATATTAAAACCGTACATCAGAATGCTCTGAATTACCTGAGAGAAACACTGGATAGGTGATGTCTCCCCCAGACTTGGAATGAAGCTGGAATAACGTCAGGATTCCTTTTTAGAGTAGCCTGAAAAAGAGAAGAATATGCCTTTAACAGCCTGAAAAAGTGTCAAATATAGCCTTGGTTTAGGCCTTAATATTAAAACCATACATCAGAATGCTCTGAATTACCTGAGAAACACTGGATAGGTGATGTCTCCCCCAGACTTGGAATGAAGCTGGAATAACGTCAGGATTCCTTTTAGAGTAGCCTGAAAAAGAGAAGAATATGCCTTTAACACAGAAAAAGTGTCAATATAGCCTTTACAGCCTGAAAACTGTCAATATAGCCTTGGTTGTAAGGCCTTAATATTAAAACCGTACATCAGAATGCTCTGAATTACCTGAGAGAAACACTGGATAGGTGATGTCTCCCCCAGACTTGGAATGAAGCTGGAATACGTCAGGATTCCTTTTTAGAGTAGCCTGAAAAGAGAAGAATATGCCTTTAACAGCCTGAAAAAGTGTCAATATAGCCTTGGTTTTAAGGCCTTATATTTAAACCGTACATCAGAATGCTCTGAATTTACCTGAGAAAACACTGGATAGGTGATGTCTCCCCCAGACTTGGAATGAAGCTGGAATAACGTCAGATTCCTTTTTAGAGTAGCCTGAAAAAGAGAAGAATATGCCTTTAACAGCCTGAAAAAGTGTCAATATAGCCTTGGTTTTAAGGCCTTAATATTAAAACCGTACATCAGAATGCTCTGAAATTACCTGAGAGAAACACTGGATGGGTGATGTCTCCCCCAGACTTGGAATGAAGCTGGAATAACGTCAGGATTCCTTTTTAGAGTAGCCTGAAAAGAGAGAATATGCCTTTAACAGCCTGAAAAAGTGTCAATATAGCCTTGGTTTTAAGGCCTTAATATTAAACCATACATCAGAATGCTCTGAATTTACCTGAGAGAAACCACTGGATAGGTGATGTCTCCCCCAGACTTGGAATGAAGCTGGAATAACGTCAGGATTCCTTTTTAGAGTAGCCTGAAAAAGAGAAGATATGCCTTTAACAGCCTGAAAAAGTGTCAATATAGCCTTTAACAGCCTGAAAAAGTGTCAATATAGCCTTGGTTTTAAGGCCTTAATATTAAAACCGTACATCAGATGCTCTGAATTTACCTGAGAGAAACACTGGATAGGTGATGTCTCCCCCAGACTTGGAATGAAGCTGGAATAACGTCAGGATTCCTTTTTAGAGTAGCCTGAAAAAGAGAAGAATATGCCTTTAACAGCCTGAAAAAGTGTCAATAGCCTAGCCTGTGGTTTAGCCTTGGTTGTAAGGCCTTAATATTAAAACCGTACATCAGAATGCTCTGAAATTACCTGAGAGAAACACTGGATAGGTGATGTCTCCCCCAGACTTGGAATGAAGCTGGAATAACGTCAGGATTCCTTTTTAGAGTAGCCTGAAAAAGAGAAATAATGCCTTTAACAGCCTGAAAAAGTGTCATATAGCCTTGGTTTTAAGGCCTAATATTAAAACCGTACATCAGAATGCTCTGAATTTACCTGAGAGAAACACTGGATAGGTGATGTCTCCCCCAGACTTGGAATGAAGCTGGAATAACGTCAGGATTCCTTTTTAGAGTAGCCTGAAAAAGAGAAGAATATGCCTTTAACAGCCTGAAAAAGTGTCAATATAGCCTTGGTTTTAAGGCCTTAATATTAAAACCGTACATCAGAATGCTCTGAATTACCTGAGAGAACACTGGATGGTGATGTCTCCCCCAGACTTGGAATGAAGCTGGAATAACGTCAGGATTCCTTTTTAGAGTAGCCTGAAAAGAGAAGAATATGCCTTTAACAGCCTGAAAAAGTGTCAATATAGCCTTGGTTTTAAGGCCTTAATATTAAAACCATACATCAGATGCTCTGAATTTACCTGAGAAAAACCTGGATAGGTGATGTCTCCCCCAGACTTGGAATGAAGCTGGAATAACGTCAGGATTCCTTTTTAGAGTAGCCTGAAAAGAGAAGAATATGCCTTTACAGCCTGAAAAAGTGTCAATATAGCCTTTAAAGCCTGAAAAACTGTCATATAGCCTTGGTTGTAAGGCCTTAATATTAAAACCGTACATCAGAATGCTCTGAATTTACCTGAGAGAAACACTGGATAGGTGATGTCTCCCCCAGACTTGGAATGAAGCTGGAATAACGTCACGATTCTTTTTAGAGTACCTGAAAAAGAAGAAGATGCCTTTAACAGCCTGAAAAAGTGTCAATATAGCCTGGTTTTTAAGGCCTTAATATTAAAACCGTACATCAGAATGCTCTGAATCTACCTGAGAGAAACACTGGATAGGTGATGTCTCCCCAGACTTGGAATGAAGCTGGAATAACGTCAGGATTCCTTTTTAGAGTAGCCTGAAAAAGAGAAGAATATGCCTTTAACAGCCTGAAAAAGTGTCAATATAGCCTTGGTTTTAAGGCTTAATATTAAAACCGTACATCAGAATGCTCTGAATTTACCTGAGAGAAACACTGGATGGTGATGTCTCCCCCAGACTTGGAATGAGCTGGAATAACGTCAGGATTCCTTTTTAGAGTAGCCTGAAAAAGAGAAAAATGCCTTTAACAGCCTGAAAAATGTCAATAGCCTTTAACAGCCTGAAAAAGTGTCAATATAGCCTTGGTTGTAAGGCCTTAATATTAAAACCGTACATCAGAATGCTCTGAATTACCTGAGAGAAACACTGGATAGGTGATGTCTCCCCCAGACTTGGAATGGAGCTGGAATAACGTCAGGATTCCTTTTTAGAGTAGCCTGAAAAAGAGAAGATATGCCTTTAACAGCCTGAAAAAGTGTCATATAGCCTTTAAACAGCCTGAAAAAGTGTCAATATAGCCTTGGTTTTAAGGCCTTAATATTAAAACCATACATCAGAATGCTCTGAATTTACCTGAGAAAAACACTGGATAGGTGAGTCTCCCCCAGACTTGGAATGAAGCTGGAATAACGTCAGGATTCCTTTTTAGAGTAGCCTGAAAAAGAAGAATATGCCTTTAACAGCCTGAAAAGTGTCAATATAGCCTTTAAAGCCTGAAAAACTGTCAATAGCCTTGGTTTTAAGGCCTTAATATTAAAACCGTACATCAGAATGCTCTGAATTTACCTGAGAGAAACACTGGATAGGTGATGTCTCCCCCAGACTTGGAATGAAGCTGGAATAACGTCACGATTCCTTTTTAGAGTAGCCTGAAAAAGAGAAGAATATGCCTTTAACAGCCTGAAAAAGTGTCAATATAGCCTTGGTTTAAGGCTTAATATTAAACCGTACATCAGAATGCTCTGAATCTACCTGAGAGAACACTGGATAGGTGATGTCTCCCCCAGACTTGGAATGAAGCTGGAATAACGTCAGGATTCCTTTTTAGAGTAGCCTGAAAAAGAGAAGAATATGCCTTTAACAGCCTGAAAAAGTGTCAATATAGCCTTGGTTTTAAGGCCTTAATATTAAACCGTACATCAGAATGCTCTGAATTTACCTGAGAGAAACACTGGAGGGTGATGTCTCCCCCAGACTTGGAATGAAGCTGGAATAACGTCAGGATTCCTTTTTAGAGTAGCCTGAAAAAGAGAAAATATGCCTTTAACAGCCTGAAAAAGTGTCAATATAGCCTTTAACAGCCTGAAAAAGGTCAATGTAGCCTTGTTTAAGGCCTTAATATAAAACCGTACATCAGAATGCTCTGAAATTACCTGAGAAAACACTGGATAGGTGATGTCTCCCCCAGACTTGGAATGGAGCTGGAATAATGTCAGGATTCCTTTTAGAGTAGCCTGAAAAGAGAAGAATATGCCTTTAACAGCCTGAAAAAGTGTCATATAGCCTTTAACAGCCTGAAAAGTCAATATAGCCTGGTTGTAAGCCTTAATATTAAAACCTACATCAGAATGCTCTGAATTTACCTGAGAAACACTGGATAGGTGATGTCTCCCCCAGACTTGGAATGAAGCTGGAATAACGTCACGATTCCTTTTTAGAGTATTCTGAAAAAGAGAAGAATATGCCTTTAACAGCCTGAAAAAGTGTCAATATAGCCTTTATAAGCCTGAAAAACTGTCAATATAGCTTGGTTGTAAGGCCTTAATATTAAAACCGTACATCAGAATGCTCTGAATCTACCTGAGAGAAACACTGGATAGGTGATGTCTCCCCAGACTTGGATGAAGCTGGAATAACGTCACGATTCCTTTTTAGAGTAGCCTGAAAAGAGAAGAATATGCCTTTAACAGCCTGAAAAAGTGTCAATATAGCCTTGGTTTTAAGGCCTTAATATTAAAACCGTACATCAGAATGCTCTGAATTTACCTGAGAGAAACACTGGATGGTGATGTCTCCCCCAGACTTGGAATGAAGCTGGAATAACGTCAGGATTCCTTTTTAGAGTAGCCTGAAAAGAGAAGAATATGCCTTTAACAGCCTGAAAAAGTGTCAATATAGCCTTGGTTTAAGGCCTTAATATAAACCATACATCAGAATGCTCTGAATTTACCTGAGAGAAACACTGGATAGGTGATGTCTCCCCCAGACTTTGAATGAAGCTGGAATAACGTCAGGATTCCTTTTTAGAGTAGCCTGAAAAAGAGAAGAATATGCCTTTAACAGCCTGAAAAAGTGTCATATAGCCTTGGTTTTAAGGCCTTAATATTAAAACCGTACATCAGAATGCTCTGAATTTACCTGAGAGAAACACTGGATAGTGATGTCTCCCCCAGACTTGGAATGAAGCTGGAATAACGTCAGGATTCCTTTTTAGAGTAGCCTGAAAAAGAGAAGAATATGCCTTTAACAGCCTGAAAAAGTGTCATATAGCCTTGGTTTTAAGGACTTAATATTAAAACCATACATCAGAATGCTCTGAATTTACCTGAGAGAAACACTGGATGGGTGATGTCTCCCCCAGACTTGGAATGAAGCTGGAATAACGTCAGGATTCCTTTTAGAGTAGCCTGAAAAAGAGAAGAATATGCCTTTAACAGCCTGAAAAAGTGTCAATATAGCCTTTAACAGTCTGAAAAACTTTCAATATAGCCTTGGTTGTAAGGCCTTAATATTAAAACCGTACATCAGAATGCTCTGAATTTACCTGAGAGAAACACTGGATAGGTGATGTCTCCCCAGACTTGGAATGAAGCTGGAATAACGTCAGGATTCCTTTTTAGAGTAGCCTGAAAAAGAGAAGAATATGCCTTTAACAGCCTGAAAAAGTGTCAATATAGCCTTGGTTTTAAGGCCTTAATATTAAAACCATACATCAGAATGCTCTGAATTTACCTGAGAAAAACACTGGATAGGTGATGTCTCCCCCAGACTTGGAATGAAGCTGGAATAACGTCAGGATTCCTTTTTAGAGTAGCCTGAAAAAGAGAAGAATATGCCTTTAACAGCCTGAAAAAGTGTCAATATAGCCTTGGTTTTAAGGCCTTAATATTAAAACCGTACATCAGAATGCTCTGAATTACCTGAGAGAAACACTGGATGGTGATGTCTCCCCCAGACTTGGAATGAAGCTGGAATAACGTCAGGATTCCTTTTAGAGTAGCCTGAAAAGAGAAGAATATGCCTTTAACAGCCTGAAAAAGTGTCAATATAGCCTTGGTTTTAAGGCCTTAATATTAAAACCGTACATCAGAATGCTCTGAATTTACCTGAGAGAAACACGGATGGTGATGTCTCCCCCAGACTTGGAATGAAGCTGGAATAACGTCAGGATTCCTTTTTAGAGTAGCCTGAAAAAGAGAAGATATGCCTTTAACAGCCTGAAAAAGTGTCAATATAGCCTTTAACAGCCTGAAAAAGTGTCAATATAGCCTTGGTTGTAAGGCCTTAATATTAAAACCGTACATCAGAATGCTCTGAAATTACCTGAGAGAAACACTGGATAGGTGATGTCTCCCCAGACTTGGAATGAAGCTGGAATAATGTCAGGATTCCTTTTTAGAGTAGCCTGAAAAAGAGAATATGCCTTTAACAGCCTGAAAAGTGTCAATATAGCCTTAACAGCCTGAAAAACTGTCAATATAGCCTTGTTTGTAAGGCCTTAATATTAAAACCATACATCAGAATGCTCTGAATTTACCTGAGAAAAACACTGGATAGGTGATGTCTCCCCCAGACTTGGAATGAAGCTGGAATAACGTCACGATTCCTTTTTAGAGTAGCCTGAAAAGAGAAGAATATGCCTTTAACAGCCTGAAAAAGTGTCAATATAGCCTTTAAAGCCTGAAAAACTGTCAATATAGCCTTGGTTGTAAGGCCTTAATATTAAAACCGTACATCAGAATGCTCTGAATCTACCTGAGAGAAACACTGGATAGGTGATGTCTCCCCCAGACTTGGAATGAAGCTGGAATAACGTCAGGATTCCTTTTTAGAGTAGCCTGAAAAGAGAAGAATATGCCTTTAACAGCCTGAAAAAGTGTCAATATAGCCTTGGTTTTAAGGCCTTAATATTAAAACCGTACATCAGAATGCTCTGAATTTACCTGAGAGAAACACTGGATAGGTGATGTCTCCCCCAGACTTGGAATGAAGCTGGAATAACGTCAGGATTCCTTTTTAGAGTAGCCTGAAAAAGAGAAGAATATGCCTTTAACAGCCTGAAAAAGTGTCAATATAGCCTTGGTTTTAAGGCCTTAATATTAAAACCATACATCAGAATGCTCTGAATTTACCTGAGAGAAACACTGGATAGGTGATGTCTCCCCCAGACTTTGAATGAAGCTGGAATAACGTCAGGATTCCTTTTTAGAGTAGCCTGAAAAAGAGAAGAATATGCCTTTAACAGCCTGAAAAAGTGTCAATATAGCCTTGGTTTTAAGGCCTTAATATTAAAACCATACATCAGAATGCTCTGAATTTACCTGAGAGAAACACTGGATGGGTGATGTCTCCCCCAGACTTGGAATGAAGCTGGAATAACGTCAGGATTCCTTATTAGAGTAGCCTGAAAAAGAGAAGAATATGCCTTTAACAGACTGAAAAAGTGTCAATATAGCCTTGGTTTTAAGGCCTTAATATTAAAACCATACATCAGAATGCTCTGAATTTACCTGAGAAAAACACTGGATAGGTGATGTCTCCCCAGACTTGGAATGAAGCTGGAATAACGTCAGGATTCCTTTTTAGAGTAGCCTGAAAAAGAGAAGAATATGCCTTTAACAGCCTGAAAAAGTGTCAATATAGCCTTTAACAGCCTGAAAAACTGTCAATATAGCCTTGGTTGTAAGGCCTTAATATTAAAACCGTACATCAGAATGCTCTGAATTTACCTGAGAGAAACACTGGATAGGTGATGTGTCCCCCAGACTTGGAATGAAGGTGGAATAACGTCACGATTCCTTTTTAGAGTAGCCTGAAAAAGAGAAGAATATGCCTTTAACAGCCTGAAAAAGTGTCAATATAGCCTTGGTTTTAAGGCCTTAATATTAAAACCGTACATCAGAATGCTCTGAATTTACCTGAGGGAAACACTGGATGGGTGATGTCTCCCCCAGACTTGGAATGAAGCTGAAATAACGTCAGGATTCCTTTTTAGAGTAGCCTGAAAAAGAGAAGAATATGCCTTTAACAGCCTGAAAAAGTGTCAATATAGCCTTGGTTTTAAGGCCTTAATATTAAAACCGTACATCAGAATGCTCTGAATTTACCTGAGAGAAACACTGGATGGGTGATGTCTCCCCAGACTTGGAATGAAGCTGGAATAACGTCAGGATTCCTTTTTAGAGTAGCCTGAAAAAGAGAAGAATATGCCTTTAACAGCCTGAAAAGTGTCAATATAGCCTTTAACAGCCTGAAAAAGTGTCAATGTAGCCTTGGTTGTAAGGCCTTAATATTAAAACCGTACATCAGAATGCTCTGAAATTACCTGAGAGAACACTGGATAGGTGATGTCTCCCCCAGACTTGGAATGAGAGCTGGAATAATGTCAGGATTCCTTTTTAGAGTAGCCTGAAAAAGAGAAGAATATGCCTTTAACAGCCTGAAAAAGTGTCAATATAGCCTTTAACAGCCTGAAAAAGTGTCAATATAGCCTTGGTTGTAAGGCCTTAATATTAAAACATACATCAGAATGCTCTGAATTACCTGAGAGAAACACTGGATAGGTGATGTCTCCCCCAGACTTGGAATGAAGCTGGAATAACGTCAGGATTCCTTTTTAGAGTAGCCTGAAAAAGAGAAGAATATGCCTTTAACAGCCTGAAAAGTGTCAATATAGCCTTTATAAGCCTGAAAAACTGTCAATATAGCCTTGGTTGTAAGGCCTTAATATTAAAACCGTACATCAGAATGCTCTGAATTTACCTGAGAGAAACACTGGATAGGTGATGTCTCCCCAGACTTGGAATGAAGCTGGAATAACGTCACGATTCCTTTTTAGAGTAGCCTGAAAAAGAGAAGAATATGCCTTTAACAGCCTGAAAAAGTGTCAATATAGCCTTGGTTTTAAGGCCTTAATATTAAAACCGTACATCAGAATGCTCTGAATTTACCTGAGAGAAACACTGGATAGGTGATGTCTCCCCCAGACTTGGAATGAAGCTGGAATAACGTCACGATTCCTTTTTAGAGTAGCCTGAAAAAGAGAAGAATATGCCTTTAACAGCCTGAAAAAGTGTCAATATAGCCTTGGTTTTAAGGCCTTAATATTAAAACCGTACATCAGAATGCTCTGAATTTACCTGAGAGAAACACTGGATGGGTGATGTCTCCCCCAGACTTGGAATGAAGCTGGAATAACGTCAGGATTCCTTTTTAGAGTAGCCTGAAAAAGAGAAGAATATGCCTTTAACAGCCTGAAAAAGTGTCAATATAGCCTTTAACAGCCTGAAAAAGTGTCAATGTAGCCTTGGTTGTAAGGCCTTAATATTAAAACAGTACATCAGAATGCTCTGAAATTACCTGAGAGAAACACTGGATAGGTGATGTCTCCCCAGACTTGGAATGGAGCTGGAATAATGTCAGGATTCCTTTTTAGAGTAGCCTGAAAAAGAGAAGAATATGCCTTTAACAGCCTGAAAAAGTGTCAATATAGCCTTTAACAGCCTGAAAAACTGTCATATAGCCTTGGTTGTAAGGCCTTAATATTAAAACCATACATCAGAATGCTCTGAATTTACCTGAGAAAAACACTGGATAGGTGATGTCTCCCCCAGACTTGGAATGAAGCTGGAATAACGTCACGATTCCTTTTTAGAGTATTCTGAAAAAGAGAAGAATATGCCTTTAACAGCCTGAAAAAGTGTCAATATAGCCTTTATAAGCCTGAAAAACTGTCAATATAGCCTTGGTTGTAAGGCCTTAATATTAAAACCGTACATCAGAATGCTCTGAATCTACCTGAGAGAAACACTGGATAGGTGATGTCTCCCCAGACTTGGAATGAAGCTGGAATAACGTCAGGATTCCTTTTTAGAGTAGCCTGAAAAAGAGAAGAATATGCCTTTAACAGCCTGAAAAAGTGTCAATATAGCCTTGGTTTTAAGGCCTTAATATTAAAACCGTACATCAGAATGCTCTGAATTTACCTGAGAGAAACACTGGATGGGTGATGTCTCCCCCAGACTTGGAATGAAGCTGGAATAACGTCAGGATTCCTTTTTAGAGTAGCCTGAAAAAGAGAAGAATATGCCTTTAACAGCCTGAAAAAGTGTCAATATAGCCTTGGTTTTAAGGCCTTAATATTAAAACCATACATCAGAATGCTCTGAATTACCTGAGAGAAACACTGGATAGGTGATGTCTCCCCAGACTTTGAATGAAGCTGGAATAACGTCAGGATTCCTTTTTAGAGTAGCCTGAAAAAGAGAAGAATATGCCTTTAACAGCCTGAAAAAGTGTCAATATAGCCTTGGTTTTAAGGCCTTAATATTAAAACCATACATCAGAATGCTCTGAATTACCTGAGAGAAACACTGGATAGGTGATGTCTCCCCCAGACTTGAATGAAGCTGGAATAACGTCAGGATTCCTTTTTAGAGTAGCCTGAAAAAGAGAAGAATATGCCCTTTAACAACCTGAAAAAGTGTCAATATAGCCTTGGTTTTAAGGCCTTAATATTAAAACCATACATCAGAATGCTCTGAATTTACCTGAGAGAAACACTGGATGGGTGATGTCTCCCCCAGACTTGGAATGAAGCTGGAATAACGTCAGGATTCCTTTTTAGAGTAGCCTGAAAAAGAGAAGAATATGCCTTTAACAGCCCGAAAAAGTGTCAATATAGCCTTTAACAGCCTGAAAAACTTTCAATATAGCCTTGGTTGTAAGGCCTTAATATTAAAACCGTACATCAGAATTCTGAATTTACCTGAGAGAAACACTGGATAGGTGATGTCTCCCCCAGACTTGGAATGGAGCTGGAATAATGTCAGGATTCCTTTTTAGAGTAGCCTGAAAAAGAGAAGAATATGCCTTTAACAGCCTGAAAAAGTGTCAATATAGCCTTGGTTTTAAGGCCTTAATATTAAAACCGTACATCAGAATGCTCTGAATTTACCTGAGAAAAACACTGGATAGGTGATGTCTCCCCCAGACTTGGAATGAAGCTGGAATAACGTCAGGATTCCTTTTTAGAGTAGCCTGAAAAAGAGAAGAATATGCCTTTAACAGCCTGAAAAAGTGTCAATATAGCCTTGGTTTTAAGGCCTTAATATTAAAACCGTACATCAGAATGCTCTGAATTTACCTGAGAGAAACACTGGATAGGTGATGTCTCCCCCAGACTTGGAATGAAGCTGGAATAACGTCAGGATTCCTTTTTAGAGTAGCCTGAAAGAGAAGAATATGCCTTTAACAGCCTGAAAAAGTGTCAATATAGCCTTGGTTTTAAGGCCTTAATATTAAAACCGTACATCAGAATGCTCTGAATTTACCTGAGAGAAACACTGGATGGGTGATGTCTCCCCCAGACTTGGAATGAAGCTGGAATAACGTCAGGATTCCTTTTTAGAGTAGCCTGAAAAAGAGAAGAATATGCCTTTAACAGCCTGAAAAAGTGTCAATATAGCCTTTAACAGCCTGAAAAAGTGTCAATATAGCCTTGGTTGTAAGGCCTTAATATTAAAACCGTACATCAGAATGCTCTGAATTACCTGAGAGAAACACTGGATAGGTGATGTCTCCCCCAGACTTGGAATGAAGCTGGAATAACGTCAGGATTCCTTTTTAGAGTAGCCTGAAAAAGAGAAGAATATGCCTTTAACAGCCTGAAAAAGTGTCAATATAGCCTTTAACAGCCTGAAAAACTGTCAATATAGCCTTGGTTGTAAGGCCTTAATATTAAAACCATACATCAGAATGCTCTGAATTTACCTGAGAAAAACACTGGATAGGTGATGTCTCCCCCAGACTTGGAATGAAGCTGGAATAACGTCACGATTCCTTTTTAGAGTAGCCTGAAAAAGAGAAGAATATGCCTTTAACAGCCTGAAAAAGTGTCAATATAGCCTTTAAAGCCTGAAAAACTGTCAATATAGCCTTGGTTGTAAGGCCTTAATATTAAAACCGTACATCAGAATGCTCTGAATCTACCTGAGAGAAACACTGGATAGGTGATGTCTCCCCCAGACTTGGAATGAAGCTGGAATAACGTCAGATTCCTTTTTAGAGTAGCCTGAAAAAGAGAAGAATATGCCTTTAACAGCCTGAAAAAGTGTCAATATAGCCTTGGTTTTAAGGCCTTAATATTAAAACCGTACATCAGAATGCTCTGAAATTACCTGAGAGAAACACTGGATAGGTGATGTCTCCCCCAGACTTGGAATGAAGCTGGAATAACGTCAGGATTCCTTTTTAGAGTAGCCTGAAAAAGAGAAGAATATGCCTTTAACAGCCTGAAAAAGTGTCAATATAGCCTTGGTTTTAAGGCCTTAATATTAAAACCATACATCAGAATGCTCTGAAATTACCTGAGAGAAACACTGGATAGGTGATGTCTCCCCCAGACTTGGAATGAAGCTGGAATAACGTCAGGATTCCTTTTTAGAGTAGCCTGAAAAAGAGAAGAATATGCCTTTAACAGCCTGAAAAAGTGTCAATATAGCCTTGGTTTTAAGGCCTTAATATTAAAACCATACATCAGAATGCTCTGAATTTACCTGAGAGAAACACTGGATAGGTGATGTCTCCCCCAGACTTGGAATGAAGCTGGAATAACGTCAGGATTCCTTTTTAGAGTAGCCTGAAAAAGAGAAGAATATGCCTTTAACAGCCTGAAAAAGTGTCAATATAGCCTTGGTTTTAAGGCCTTAATATTAAAACCATACATCAGAATGCTCTGAATTTACCTGAGAAAAACACTGGATAGGTGATGTCTCCCCACACTTGGAATGAAGCTGAAATAACGTCAGGATTCCTTTTTAGTGTAGCCTGAAAAAGAGAAGAATATGCCTTTAACAGCCTGAAAAAGTGTCAATATAGCCTTTATAAGCCTGAAAAACTGTCAATATAGCCTTGGTTGTAAGGCCTTAATATTAAAACCGTACATCAGAATGCTCTGAATTTACCTGAGAGAAACACTGGATAGGTGATGTCTCCCCCAGACTTGGAATGAAGCTGGAATAACGTCAGGATTCCTTTTTAGAGTAGCCTGAAAAAGAGAAGAATATGCCTTTAACAGCCTGAAAAAGTGTCAATATAGCCTTGGTTTTAAGGCCTTAATATTAAAACCGTACATCAGAATGCTCTGAATTTACCTGAGAGAAACACTGGATAGGTGATGTCTCCCCCAGACTTGGAATGAAGCTGGAATAACGTCAGGATTCCTTTTTAGAGTAGCCTGAAAAAGAGAAGAATATGCCTTTAACAGCCTGAAAAAGTGTCAATATAGCCTTGGTTTAAGGCCTTAATATTAAAACCGTACATCAGAATGCTCTGAATTTACCTGAGAGAAACACTGGATAGGTGATGTCTCCCCCAGACTTGGAATGAAGCTGGAATAACGTCAGGATTCCTTTTTAGAGTAGCCTGAAAAAGAGAAGAATATGCCTTTAACAGCCTGAAAAAGTGTCAATATAGCCTTGGTTTTAAGGCCTTAATATTAAAACCGTACATCAGAATGCTCTGAATTTACCTGAGAGAAACACTGGATGGGTGATGTCTCCCCCAGACTTGGAATGAAGCTGGAATAACGTCAGGATTCCTTTTTAGAGTAGCCTGAAAAAGAGAAGAATATGCCTTTAACAGCCTGAAAAAGTGTCAATATAGCCTTTAACAGCCTGAAAAACTGTCAATATAGCCTTGGTTGTAAGGCCTTAATATTAAAACCGTACATCAGAATGCTCTGAATTTACCTGAGAGAAACACTGGATAGGTGATGTCTCCCCCAGACTTGGAATGAAGCTGGAATAACGTCAGGATTCCTTTTTAGAGTAGCCTGAAAAAGAGAAGAATATGCCTTTAACAGCCTGAAAAAGTGCCAATATAGCCTTGTTTTTAGGCCTTAATATTAAAACCATACATCAGAATGCTCTGAATTTACCTGAGAAAAACACTGGATAGGTGATGTCTCCCCCACTTGGAATGAAGCTGAATAACGTCAGGATTCCTTTTAGTGTAGCCTGAAAAAGAGAAGAATATGCCTTTAACAGCCTGAAAAAGTGTCAATATAGCCTTTAAAAGCCTGAAAAACTGTCAATATAGCCTTGGTTGTAAGGCCTTAATATTAAACCGTACATCAGAATGCTCTGAATTTACCTGAGAGAACACTGGATAGGTGATGTCTCCCCCAGACTTGGAATGAAGCTGGAATACGTCAGGATTCCTTTTTAGAGTAGCCTGAAAAAGAGAAGAATATGCCTTTAACAGCCTGAAAAAGTGTCAATATAGCCTTGGTTTTAAGGCCTTAATATTAAAACCGTACATCAGAATGCTCTGAATTTACCTGAGAGAAACACTGGATAGGTGATGTCTCCCCAGACTTGGAATGAAGCTGGAATAACGTCAGGATTCCTTTTTAGAGTAGCCTGAAAAAGAGAAGAATATGCCTTTAACAGCCTGAAAAAGTGTCAATATAGCCTTGGTTTAAGGCCTTAATATTAAAACCATACATCAGAATGCTCTGAATTTACCTGAGAGAAACACTGGATAGGTGATGTCTCCCCCAGACTTGGAATGAAGCTGAAATAACGTCAGGATTCCTTTTTAGAGTAGCCTGAAAAAGAGAAGAATATGCCTTTAACAGCCTGAAAAAGTGTCAATATAGCCTTTAAAAGCCTGAAAAACTGTCAATATAGCCTTGGTTGTAAGGCCTTAATATTAAAACCGTACATCAGAATGCTCTGAATTTACCTGAGAGAAACACTGGATAGGTGATGTCTCCCCCAGACTTGGAATGAAGCTGGAATAACGTCAGGATTCCTTTTTAGAGTAGCCTGAAAAAGAGAAGAATATGCCTTTAACAGCCTGAAAAAGTGTCAATATAGCCTTGGTTTTAAGGCCTTAATATTAAAACCATACATCAGAATGCTCTGAATTTACCTGAGAAAAACACTGGATAGGTGATGTCTCCCCCACACTTGGAATGAAGCTTAAATAACGTCAGGATTCCTTTTTAGAGTAGCCTGAAAAAGAGAAGAATATGCCTTTAACAGCCTGAAAAAGTGTCAATATAGCCTTTAAAAGCCTGAAAAACTGTCAATATAGCCTTGGTTGTAAGGCCTTAATATTAAAACCGTACATCAGAATGCTCTGAATTTACCTGAGAGAAACACTGGATGGGTGATGTCTCCCCCAGACTTGGAATGGAGCTGGAATAATGTCAGGATTCCTTTTTAGAGTAGCCTGAAAAAGAGAAGAATATGCCTTTAACAGCCTGAAAAAGTGTCAATATAGCCTTGGTTTTAAGGCCTTAATATTAAAACCGTACATCAGAATGCTCTGAATTTACCTGAGAAAAACACTGTATAGGTGATGTCTCCCCCACACTTGGATTGAAGCTGAAATAACGTCAGGATTCCTTTTTAGAGTAGCCTGAAAAAGAGAAGAATATGCCTTTAACAGCCTGAAAAAGTGTCAATATAGCCTTGTTTTTAAGGCCTTAATATTAAAACCATACATCAGAATGCTCTGAATTTACCTGAGAGAAACACTGGATAGGTGATGTCTCCCCCAGACTTGGAATGAAGCTGAAATAACGTCAGGATTCCTTTTTAGTGTAGCCTGAAAAAAAGAAGAATATGCCTTTAACAGCCTGAAAAAGTGTCAATATAGCCTTTAAAAGCCTGAAAAACTGTCAATATAGCCTTGGTTGTAAGGCCTTAATATTAAAACCGTACATCAGAATGCTCTGAATTTACCTGAGAGAAACACTGGATAGGTGATGTCTCCCCCAGACTTGGAATGAAGCTGGAATAACGTCAGGATTCATTTTTAGAGTAGCCTGAAAAAGAGAAGAATATGCTTTTAACAGCCTGAAAAAGTGTCAATATAGCCTTGGTTTTAAGGCCTTAATATTAAAACCATACATCAGAATGCTCTGAATTTACCTGAGAAAAACACTGGATAGGTGATGTCTCCCCCACAATTGGAATGAAGCTTAAATAACGTCAGGATTCCTTTTTAGAGTATTCTGAAAAAGAGAAGAATATGCCTTTAACAGCCTGAAAAAGTGTCAATATAGCCTTTATAAGCCTGAAAAACTGTCAATATAGCCTTGGTTGTAAGGCCTTATATTAAAACCGTACATCAGAATGCTCTGAATTTACCTGAGAGAAACACTGGATAGGTGATGTCTCCCCCAGACTTGGAATGAAGCTGGAATAACGTCAGGATTCCTTTTTAGAGTAGCCTGAAAAAGAGAAGAATATGCCTTTAACAGCCTGAAAAAGTGTCAATATAGCCTTGGTTTTAAGGCCTTAATATAAAACCGTACATCAGAATGCTCTGAATTTACCTGAGAGAAACACTGGATAGGTGATGTCTCCCCCAGACTTGGAATGAAGCTGGAATAACGTCAGGATTCCTTTTTAGAGTAGCCTGAAAAAGAGAAGAATATGCCTTTAACAGCCTGAAAAAGTGTCAATATAGCCTTGGTTTTAAGGCCTTAATATTAAAACCGTACATCAGAATGCTCTGAATTTACCTGAGAGAAACACTGGATAGGTGATGTCTCCCCCAGACTTGGAATGAAGCTGGAATAACGTCAGGATTCCTTTTTAGAGTAGCCTGAAAAAGAGAAGAATATGCCTTTAACAGCCTGAAAAAGTGTCAATATAGCCTTTAAAAGCCTGAAAAACTGTCAATATAGCCTTGGTTGTAAGGCCTTAATATTAAAACCGTACATCAGAATGCTCTGAATTTACCTGAGAGAAACACTGGATAGGTGATGTCTCCCCCAGACTTGGAATGAAGCTGGAATAACGTCAGGATTCCTTTTTAGAGTAGCCTGAAAAAGAGAAGAATATGCCTTTAACAGCCTGAAAAAGTGTCAATATAGCCTTGGTTTTAAGGCCTTAATATTAAAACCGTACATCAGAATGCTCTGAATTTACCTGAGAGAAACACTGGATAGGTGATGTCTCCCCCAGACTTGGAATGAAGCTGGAATAACGTCAGGATTCCTTTTTAGAGTAGCCTGAAAAAGAGAAGAATATGCCTTTAACAGCCCGAAAAAGTGTCAATATAGCCTTTAACAGTATGAAAAACTTTCAATATAGCCTTGGTTGTAAGGCCTTAATATTAAAACCGTGCATCAGAATTTTCTGAATTTACCTGAGAGAAACACTGGATAGGTGATGTCTCCCCCAGACTTGGAATGAAGCTGGAATAACGTCAGGATTCCTTTTTAGAGTAGCCTGAAAAAGAGAAGAATATGCCTTTAACAGCCTGAAAAAGTGCCAATTAGCCTTGTTTTTAAGGCCTTAATATTAAAACCATACATCAGAATGCTCTGAATTTACCTGAGAAAAACACTGGATAGGTGATGTCTCCCCCACACTTGGAATGAAGCTGAAATAACGTCAGGATTCCTTTTTAGTGTAGCCTGAAAAAGAGAAGAATATGCCTTTAACAGCCTGAAAAAGTGTCAATATAGCCTTGGTTTTAAGGCCTTAATATTAAAACCATACATCAGAATGCTCTGAATTTACCTGAGAAAAACACTGGATAGGTGATGTCTCCCCCAGACTTGGAATGAAGCTGGAATAACGTCAGGATTCCTTTTTAGAGTAGCCTGAAAAAGAGAGAGAATATGCCTTTAACAGCCTGAAAAAGTGTCAATAGCCTTAAAAGCCTGAAAAACTGTCAATATAGCCTTGGTGTAAGGCCTTAATTAAAACCGTACATCAGAATGCTCTGAATTTACCTGAGAGAAACACTGGATAGGTGATGTCTCCCCCAGACTTGGAATGAAGCTGGAATAACGTCAGGATTCCTTTTAGAGTAGCCTGAAAAAGAGAAGAATATGCCTTTAACAGCCTGAAAAAGTGTCAATATAGCCTTGGTTTTAAGGCCTTAATATTAAAACCGTACATCAGAATGCTCTGAATTTACCTGAGAGAAACACTGGATGGGTGATGTCTCCCCCAGACTTGGAATGAAGCTGAATAACGTCAGGATTCCTTTTTAGAGTAGCCTGAAAAAGAGAAGAATATGCCTTTAACAGCCCGAAAAAGTGTCAATATAGCCTTAACAGCCTGAAAAACTTTCAATATAGCCTTGGTTGTAAGGCTTAATATTAAAACCGTACATCAGAATGCTCTGAATTTACCTGAGAGAAACACTGGATAGGTGATGTCTCCCCCAGACTTGGAATGAAGCTGGAATAACGTCAGGATTCTTTTTAGAGTAGCCTGAAAAAGAGAAGAATATGCCTTTAACAGCCTGAAAAAGTGTCAATATAGCCTTGTTTTTAAGGCCTTAATATTAAAACCATACATCAGAATGCTCTGAATTTACCTGAGAAAAACACTGGATAGGTGATGTCTCCCCCACTTGGAATGAAGCTTAATAACGTCAGGATTCCTTTTTAGAGTAGCCTGAAAAAGAGAAGAATATGCCTTTAACAGCCTGAAAAAGTGTCAATATAGCCTTTAAAAGCCTGAAAAACTGTCAATATAGCCTGGTTGTAAGGCCTTAATATTAAAACCGTACATCAGAATGCTCTGAATTTACCTGAGAGAAAACACTGGATAGGTGATGTCTCCCCCAGACTTGGAATGAAGCTGGAATAACGTCAGGATTCCTTTTTAGAGTAGCCTGAAAAAGAGAAGAATATGCCTTTAACAGCCTGAAAAAGTGTCAATATAGCCTTGGTTTTAAGGCCTTAATATTAAAACCGTACATCAGAATGCTCTGAATTTACCTGAGAGAAACACTGGAGGTGATGTCTCCCCCAGACTTGGAATGAAGCTGGAATAACGTCAGGATTCCTTTTAGAGTAGCCTGAAAAAGAGAAGAATATGCCTTTAACAGCCTGAAAAGTGTCAATATAGCCTTTAACAGTATGAAAAACTTTCAATATAGCCTTGGTTGTAAGGCCTTAATATTAAAACCGTGCATCAGAATTTCTGAATTTACCTGAGAGAAACACTGGATAGGTGATGTCTCCCCCAGACTTGGAATGAAGCTGGAATAACGTCAGGATTCCTTTTTAGAGTAGCCTGAAAAAGAGAAGAATATGCCTTTAACAGCCTGAAAAAGTGTCAATATAGCCTTGGTTTTAAGGCCTTAATATTAAAACCATACATCAGAATGCTCTGAATTTACCTGAGAAAAACACTGGATAGGTGATGTCTCCCCCACACTTGGAATGAAGCTGAAATAACGTCAGGATTCCTTTTTAGTGTAGCCTGAAAAAGAGAAGAATATGCCTTTAACAGCCTGAAAAAGTGTCAATATAGCCTTGGTTTTAAGGCCTTAATATTAAAACCATACATCAGAATGCTCTGAATTTACCTGAGAAAAACACTGGATAGGTGATGTCTCCCCCAGACTTGGAATGAAGCTGAAATAACGTCAGGATTCCTTTTTAGTAGCCTGAAAAAGAGAAGAATATGCCTTTAACAGCCTGAAAAAGTGTCAATATAGCCTTTAAAAGCCTGAAAAAACTGTCAATATAGCCTTGGTTGTAAGACCTTAATATTAAAACCGTACATCAGAATGCTCTGAATTTACCTGAGAGAAACACTGGATAGGTGATGTCTCCCCAGACTTGGAATGAAGCTGGAATAACGTCAGGATTCCTTTTTAGAGTAGCCTGAAAAAGAGAAGAATATGCCTTTAACAGCCTGAAAAAGTGTCAATATAGCCTTTAACAGCCTGAAAAACTGTCAATATAGCCTTGGTTGTAAGGCCTTAATATTAAAACGTACATCAGAATCTCTGAATTTACCTGAGAGAAACACTGGATAGGTGATGTCTCCCCAGACTTGGAATGAAGCTGGAATAACGTCAGGATTCCTTTTTAGAGTAGCCTGAAAAAGAGAAGAATATGCCTTTAACAGCCTGAAAAAGTGTCAATATAGCCTTGTTTTTAAGGCCTTAATATTAAAACCGTACATCAGAATGCTCTGAATTTACCTGAGAAAAACACTGGATAGGTGATGTCTCCCCCACACTTGGAATGAAGCTGAAATAACGTCAGGATTCCTTTTTAGAGTAGCCTGAAAAAGAGAAGAATATGCCTTTAACAGCCTGAAAAAGTGTCAATATAGCCTTGGTTTTAAGGCCTTAATATTAAAACCATACATCAGAATGCTCTGAATTTACCTGAGAGAAACACTGGATAGGTGATGTCTCCCCCACACTTGGAATGAAGCTGAAATAACGTCAGGATTCCTTTTTAGTGTAGCCTGAAAAAAAGAAGAATATGCCTTTAACAGCCTGAAAAAGTGTCAATATAGCCTTTAACAGCCTGAAAAACGTCAATATAGCCTTGGTTGTAAGGCCTTAATATTAAAACCGTACATCAGAATGCTCTGAATTTACCTGAGAGAAACACTGGATAGGTGATGTCTCCCCCAGACTTGGAATGAAGCTGGAATAACGTCAGGATTCCTTTTAGAGTAGCCTGAAAAAGAGAAGATATGCCTTTAACAGCCTGAAAAAGTGTCAATATAGCCTGGTTTTAAGGCCTTAATATTAAAACCGTACATCAGAATGCTCTGAATTTACCTGAGAGAAACACTGGATAGGTGATGTCTCCCCCAGACTTGGAATGAAGCTGGAATAACGTCAGGATTCCTTTTTAGAGTAGCCTGAAAAAGAGAAGAATATGCCTTTAACAGCCTGAAAAAGTGTCAATATAGCCTTAAAAGTTGAAAAACTTCAATAAGCCTGGTTGTAAGGCCTTAATATTAAAACGTGCATCAGAATTTCTAATTTACCTGAGAGAACACTGGATAGGTGATGTCTCCCCAGACTGGAATGAAGCTGGAATAACGTCAGGATTCCTTTTAGAGTAGCCTGAAAAAGAGAAGAATATGCCTTTAACAGCCTGAAAAAAGTGTCAAATAAGCCTGGTTTTAAGGCCTTAATATTAAAACCGACATCAGAATGCTCTGAATTACCTGAGAGAAACACTGGATAGGTGATGTCTCCCCCAGACTTGGAATGAAGCTGGAATAACGTCAGGATTCCTTTTTAGAGTAGCCTGAAAAAGAGAAGAATATGCCTTTAACAGCCTGAAAAAGTGTCATATAGCTTTAACAGCCTGAAAAAGTGTCAATATAGCCGGTTGTAAGGCCTTAATATTAAAACCGTACATCAGAATGCTCTGAATTTACCTGAGAGAAACACTGGATAGGTGATGTCTCCCCCAGACTTGGAATGAAGCTGGAATAACGTCAGGATTCCTTTTAGAGTAGCCTGAAAAAGAGAAGAATATGCCTTTAACAGCCTGAAAAAGTGTCAATATAGCCTTGGTTTTAAGGCCTTAATATTAAAACCGTACATCAGAATGCTCTGAATTTACCTGAGAGAAACACTGGATGGGTGATGTCTCCCCCAGACTTGGAATGAAGCTGGAATAACGTCAGGATTCCTTTTTAGAGTAGCCTGAAAAAGAGAAGAATATGCCTTAACAGCCTGAAAAAGTGTCAATATAGCTTTAACAGTATGAAAAACTGTCAATATAGCTTGGTTGTAAGGCTTAATATTAAAACGTACATCAGAATTTCTGAATTTACCTGAGAGAAACACTGGATAGGTGATGTCTCCCCCAGACTTGGAATGAAGCTGGAATAACGTCAGGATTCCTTTTTAGAGTAGCCTGAAAAAGAGAAGAATATGCCTTAACAGCCTGAAAACGTGTCAATATAGCCTTGTTTTTAAGGCCTTAATATTAAAACCGTACATCAGAATGCTCTGAATTTACCTGAGAAAAACACTGGATAGGTGATGTCTCCCCAGACTTGGAATGAAGCTGGAATAACGTCAGGATTCCTTTTTAGAGTAGCCTGAAAAAGAGAAGAATATGCCTTTAACAGCCTGAAAAAGTGTCAATATAGCCTTTTACAAGCCTGAAAAACTGTCAATATAGCCTTGGTTGTAAGGCCTTAATATTAAAACCGTACATCAGAATGCTCTGAATTTACCTGAGAGAAACACTGGATAGGTGATGTCTCCCCCAGACTTGGAATGAAGCTGGAATAACGTCAGGATTCCTTTTTAGAGTAGCCTGAAAAAGAGAAGAATATGCCTTTAACAGCCTGAAAAAGTGTCAATATAGCCTTGGTTTTAAGGCCTTAATATTAAAACCGTACATCAGAATGCTCTGAATTTACCTGAGAAAACACTGGATAGGTGATGTCTCCCCCAGACTTGGAATGAAGCTGGAATAACGTCAGGATTCCTTTTTAGAGTAGCCTGAAAAAGAGAAGAATATGCCTTTAACAGCCTGAAAAAGTGTCAATATAGCCTTAAAGCCTGAAAAAGTGTCAATAGCCTTGGTTTTAAGGCCTTAATATTAAAACCATACATCAGAATGCTCTGAATTTACCTGAGAGAAACACTGGATAGGTGATGTCTCCCCAGACTTGGAATGAAGCTGGAATAACGTCAGGATTCCTTTTAGAGTAGCCTGAAAAAGAGAAGAATATGCCTTTAACAGCCTGAAAAAGTGTCAATATAGCCTTGTTGTTAGGCGCTTAAATTAAAAACCATACATCAGAATGCTCTGAATTTACCTGAGAAAAACACTGGATAGGTGATGTCTCCCCCAGACTTGGAATGAAGCTAAATAACGTCAGGATTCCTTTTAGAGTAGCCTGAAAAAGAGAAGAATATGCCTTTAACAGCCTGAAAAAGTGTCAATATAGCCTTTAAAAGCCTGAAAAACTGTCAATATAGCCTTGGTTGTAAGGCCTTAATATTAAAACCGTACATCAGAATGCTCTGAATTTACCTGAGAGAAACACTGGATAGGTGATGTCTCCCCCAGACTGGAATGAAGCTGGAATAACGTCAGGATTCCTTTTTAGAGTAGCCTGAAAAAGAGAAGAATATGCCTTTAACAGCCTGAAAAAGTGTCAATATAGCTTGGTTTAAGGCCTTAATATTAAAAACCGTACATCAGAATGCTCTGAATTTACCTGAGAGAAACACTGGATAGGTGATGTCTCCCCAGACTTGGAATGAAGCTGGAATAACGTCAGGATTCCTTTTTAGAGTAGCCTGAAAAAGAGAAGAATATGCCTTTACAGCCTGAAAAAGTGTCAATATAGCCTTGGTTTTAAGGCTTAATATTAAAACCGTACATCAGAATGCTCTGAATTTACCTGAGAGAAACACTGGATAGGTGATGTCTCCCCAGACTTGGAATGAAGCTGGAATAACGTCAGGATTCCTTTTTAGAGTAGCCGAAAAAGAGAAGAATATGCCTTTAACAGCCTGAAAAAGTGTCAATATAGCCTTGGTTTTAAGGCCTTAATATTAAAACAACATCAGAATGCTCTGAATTTACCTGAGAGAAAACACTGGATAGGTGATGTCTCCCCCAGACTTGGAATGAAGCTGGAATAAGTCAGGATTCCTTTTAGAGTAGCCTGAAAAAGAGAAGAATATGCTTTAACAGCCTGAAAAAAGTGTCAATATAGCCTTAAAAGCCTGAAAAACTGTCAATATAGCCTTGGTTGTAAGCCTTAATATTAAAACCGTACATCAGAATGCTCTGAATCTACCTGAGAGAACACTGGATAGGTGATGTCTCCCCCAGACTTGGAATGAAGCTGGAAATAACGTCAGGATTCCTTTTTAGAGTAGCCTGAAAAGAGAAGAATATGCTTTAACAGCCTGAAAAAGTGTCAATATAGCCTTGGTTTTAAGGCCTTAATATTAAAAACGTACATCAGAATGCTCTGAATTTACCTGAGAGAAACACTGGATAGGTGATGTCTCCCCCAGACTTTGAATGAAGCTGAATAACGTCAGGATTCCTTTTTAGAGTAGCCTGAAAAAGAGAAGAATATGCTTTAACAGCCTGAAAAAGTGTCAATATAGCCTTGGTTTTAAGGCCTTAATATTAAAACCATACATCAGAATGCTCTGAATTTACCTGAGAGAAAACACTGGATAGGTGATGTCTCCCCAGACTTGGAATGAAGCTGGAATAACGTCAGGATCCTTTTTAGAGTAGCCTGAAAAAGAGAAGAATATGCCTTTAACAGCCTGAAAAAGTGTCAATATAGCCTTGGTTTTAAGGCCTTAATATTAAAACCGTACATCAGAATGCTCTGAATTTACCTGAGAGAAACACTGGATAGGTGATGTCTCCCCCAGACTTGGAATGAAGCTGGAATAACGTCAGGATTCCTTTTAGAGTAGCCTGAAAAAGAGAAGAATATGCCTTAACAGCCTGAAAAAGTGTCAATATAGCCTTGGTTTTAAGGCCTTAATATTAAAACCGTACATCAGAATGCTCTGATTTACCTGAGAGAAACACTGGATAGGTGATGTCTCCCCCACCTTGGAATGAAGCTGGAAATAACGTCAGGATTCCTTTTTAGAGTAGCCTGAAAAAGAGAAGAATATGCCTTTAACAGCCTGAAAAAGTGTCAATATAGCCTTTAACAGCCTGAAAAACTGTCAATATAGCCTTGGTGTAAGGCCTAATATTAAAACCGTACATCAGAATGCTCTGAATACCTGAGAGAAAACACTGGATAGGTGATGTCTCCCCCAGACTTGGAATGAAGCTGGAATAACGTCAGGATTCCTTTTTAGAGTAGCCTGAAAAAGAGAAGAATATGCCTTTAACAGCCTGAAAAAGTGTCAATATAGCCTTGGTTTAAGGCCTTAATATTAAAACCGTACATCAGAATGCTCTGAATTTACCTGAGAGAAACACTGGATAGGTGATGTCTCCCCCAGACTTGGAATGAAGCTGGAATAACGTCAGGATTCCTTTTTAGAGTAGCCTGAAAAAGAGAAGAATATGCCTTTAACAGCCGAAAAAGTGTCAATATAGCCTTAACAGCCTGAAAAACTGTCAATATAGCCTTGGTTGTAAGGCCTTAATATTAAAACCGTACATCAGAATGCTCTGAATTACCTGAGAGAAACATGGATAGGTGATGTCTCCCCCAGACTTGGAATGAAGCTGGAATAACGTCAGGATTCCTTTTAGAGTAGCCTGAAAAAGAGAAGAATATGCCTTTAACAGCCTGAAAAAGTGTCAATTAGGCCTTGTTTTTAAGGCCTTAATATTAAAACCGACATCAGAATGCTCTGAATTTACCTGAGAGAAACACTGGATAGGTGATGTCTCCCCAGACTTGGAATGAAGCTTGGAATAACGTCAGGATTCCTTTTTAGAGTAGCCTGAAAAAGAGAAGAATATGCCTTTAACAGCCTGAAAAGTGTCATTATAGCTTTAACAGCCTGAAAAACTGTCAATATAGCCTTGGTTGTAAGGCCTTAATATTAAAACCGTACATCAGATGCTCTGAATTACTGAGAGAAAACTGGATAGGTGATGTCTCCCCAGATTGGAATGAAGCTGGACTAACGTCAGGATCCTTTTAGAGTAGCCTGAAAAAGAGAAGAATATGCCTTTAACAGCCCTGAAAAAGTGTCAATATAGCCTTGGTTTAAGGCCTTAATATTAAAACGTACATCAGAATGCTCTGAATACCTGAGAAAAACACTGGATAGGTGATGT
>NW_022603444.1:0-47294 GCF_008692095.1 Etheostoma spectabile
CTGTCAGTCAGGAAGTTTGTGATCCACTGACAGGTTGAGGCTTGCACAGTGAGCTGGGAGAGTTTGGTGCTGAGGATGTCCGGGATGATGGTGTTGAATGCTGAGCTGAAGTCCACTAACAGGAACCTTGCATGTGCCCCTGGGGAGTTAAGGTGTTGCAGGATGTAATGCAGTCCCAAGTTGATTGCATCATCCACCGACCCGTTAGCCCTGTAGGCAAACTGCAGGGGGTCCAGCAAGGGGACTGTGATGTCCTCAGGTAGGCCAACACCAGTCTTTCAAAGGACTTCATGCTGTACAGATGTCAGGGCGACAGGCCTGTAGTCATTTAATCCAGAGATGGAGGGTTTTTTGGGGACTGGGATGATTGTGGAGCGTTTGAAGCAGGATGAGGCAGGATGGTGACACACCGTGTTGTTAATGTCACTGGTTGGACACTTAATATGCCGTCTATACTTTGGAAGTTCATGGCTGAGGTTTTCTCTGTTGAAGTCCCCAAGAACAATGAGCAGGGAGTCGGGATGTTTTTTCTCCGCGTTAGTTATCAAGTCGGCCAGGTGCCGTAACGCCTCACTAACACAGGCCTGCGGTGGGAAGTTGACGGCGACCAGAATAAACGAGGAAATCTCACGCGGTGAAAAAAAAGGGTTTGCAGTTTATGGATAGTGAATCCAAGTGGGGGCTGCATTATTTTTTTCCAGCACTGTGACATCTGTACACCAACCTGTGTTTATGTAGAGACAGAGTCCACCTCCCTTTGTTTTCCCTCGTGAGCTCTAGTACGCGATTCGTCCGTAATTGAATTGCATCCCGGTAGGAGAAGTGCGCTGTCCGAGACGCGCGGGGTGAGCCAGGATTTGGTAAAGCAGAGGGTGGCAGATCTGCAGAAGTCCGAGTTTCGCCAGGTGGACAGAGGGGAGCACAGTGCGAAAGCCCTGCTGCCTCAGTTAAACCAGCGCGCTTCCCCCTTCGTCGTCTCCGGTCGATCCCGTAGAGAGCTGCTGCGCCTCCAACTAATAACTCTGAGAAAGTTCCAGGTTCGGAAAAAAGGAGTGGAATAATATGAAGAGTTGAAAGTCCAATACTTAAGCGCTCATCTCTGAGTTATTAAACAAAAACACGAAAAGCACAGTGAAGCGTAATCAGAGGCGGCCATCTGCGGCGCCATCTTGATCTTATATCTATTGCATCAATAAAAATAAAAAAAACTAACATGTCAATCTGTTTAATATATAGAGTATAATAAAAGTGTATTACAGCGGTGGGTCTGTGGTTTAAATGTGGGCAACAAAGCCCTTTCCTTTAACGTGTGCAGCACATTGTTGGAGATCGAGGTTCTACCGGTCGGTTGCGGCCAGCGCGCTTTTCTCTTCCGCCGTCCGCTAGGGGGTGGGGGGGCAGCAGCATCGGAGCCAGCGACGCAAACAGTCTGAACAAACTGTTTGGCTCCGTGATCGGCTGCAAACAGGACACGTTTGAAGCTGTGGTGGAGAGGAGGTCTCTACTGGTTCAACTGGCACAACCGGTTTAATCACATTTTAGCATACTATTTAAGCAGTTGTACATTTTGTTTTCCCATCCTGTGTGTATTCAAATATTTGTTCTTATATTTTTATTCCTATTATTCATGTATATTGTATGTATGTACATTGTATCCTAGTATTTCATTTATATTTATATTCTGTGTGTCTGATGTATGTTTTGTGCTGTAACACCATAACTTCCCATTTTTTTGGGATCAATAAATATCTATCTATCTATTTATGTCCCATAAAGGGATCTTTATTGCATGTCTTATCTTACCCTTTTCCATCTTTGTCAGTCTCTTCCATATTGTCAAAATATTTAAACTGTAGTTACTTCCAATCAAAACATAGTGTAATTAAATATTAACATGGTCAACAAATGAGACAGTTAAATATTCTTTCATTATATCACACACACACACACACACACACACTTTATTAATATTTCGTTCATGCCACTAAAAATAAAATGATGGCTAACCAACACGTGTTACTTACTTTTCCGTAGATTGGATCTTCTGCCATTTTCTGTTTCTTTTTATGTCTAAAACAGAAACATTTTTTTTTTCAATTCAATAGTTTAAGACACAAAAACTGTAAACTTCTAAATACAACTGAACTGTAAAACAGTTATAGACGAAATGTATAACTTTAAAAGCAATTCTTACAGTGACACTTTTATGGTTTCCCAAATTGAACAAAAGTCGTACAAATCCGACGATTTATGATTAACCATTGTGTTCAAAAACCGACAAAAATGTCAAATTTTGTCCCTTTTTCAGACTTTTTCATCCTAGTTTTACAGTACATTTTAACTCATGGTCAATAACCGTCATTTATATAGAATAATACTTAATATTTGAGTTAAAAAAAAAGAAATTATGAATTATTTTGACTAGTTAAGATCAAAATAACGTACAGATAAGTTTTGTCAGAAAATAAAAAGCGGTCAATTGTATTTGCAAAGAGGGTTGTATGGAATCCAATCCATTTTTTATGGTATACTGGTTTAAAAAAAAACAATTTTTAAGATATAGACATTTTAAAATCAATTCATTAATTACTTAAATCCGCACGGAAAGCCTAAAATACTTAGTCTACTTAGTAGGCGTAGTATTTCGGCTTTCAGTGCCAAAGGCCTCCGCGTAATAAAAAAGTGCGTCACAAAGACAGGCAGAACAACATCTGCCCTGCATTTCCTCAAAAGATAGAGGCGGAAGTTACGGGCGACAGCCTTTGTTCTTTGTGTGCTAATCATGTCAAATGTGAAAACTAATCACTTTTCGGAATATTAAATCTGAAAACAATGTTTAGTACGAGGCACAAAACAGCCTTGTTGTACATTATGACCGTTAATGTACAACAAATGTTAATGTTAATGTCAATGGCTACTGAGTTGTTTTAACAGCGAGAGCTAGCTAAACTACACTACTGAGATAAATAGTTTTAGTAGCTTAGTGTTAAGTGAAAAAAAAGACATAAACTCAAATGAGAAAAGCTTAGTTACCTCGTCTGAAAAGTATTATTCAGCCTTTGCTGTCTTGTCAACATGTCGTCTGTCTTTAGTTTGGGTGTGCTGCTGCTCCAGCGAATGCTCGTGAGTAGTCGCCAGCCCTGTTTTAGTCATAGACAGTTAAAGAAAAAGGGTTTATGTGCTGTCGTCACATGTCTCGCGATGCCAGACCAGTTTCTACATCCTGTGTGGAAGGTTAAACGATGCGTTTCTTAAAAGATCTTTTACAAGCTTTTTGTAAACACATTTTTACTAACAAATAAAATTGCAAACATTCAGACATCGCAATCCAAAACATAAAGTTATTGGAAGGAAATTGCAACTTACATAATATAAGCTCAGATAGCAACGGTAATAAATACAATATAAACAAAACCATGAGGTAAACAGCGTAGTAATAATAAAAAGAACCATAAAGGAAATAAAAATGTGACAGATTTGCAAACCACGTATATATTGTATTGACTACAGATGTTCTTAATTAAATAGATTGGAGTATATATCAGATATAGTTATAGCTTTTTAATCTTTTATTTGTTACTAATTTAAAAGATTCAAAATACATGTCAAATTCAATCTGGAATAGTTTGAAGCAACGTTTGAATTGAAAACTTTGATTTATGAATGTGAAACTTCCCTAATAAAATAAACAGATTAACAATATTACATATATGTCTATCTTTACATTCAAATATGTAATAATATGTTTCCCTTCAAGTGTGATTATGTGTGTTGTTTTAGAAACCCTATAAATTTCAAAACTTTTCCAGGATTCAATACACAATGAGCAACCATAAAAGAGATGAGTAAACGATTTTTGCTCTGTCTTATGAAAACATGGCGTGAATTTCGGGATAAACGAGTTTGTAGGTTGTGTGTTATGCAATATTTTCAAATGTGATTCCCTCACCTTGTTCGAGATGCATTATCTAAAGGGAACAAGCCACGCCCTATGCCAGTTAATATCATTAAAATGAGAATTTTAAAAATTTCCCACGAGGTGTTATTTTCTTTAAATTTAGAAAGCATTTTCTGATGTGCTTATTAGTACAATTCCTGCTCATAATATCGTTTATATAAAGAGTAAAATTAAAATCAGGAACTTTGTTTTGTTTTTTATAACTTTTCATTAATTCTAATATGCCATTAGAGATAGATTTTATTTTTCCAGAATTTAATACAAAATGAACAACCATAAAAATTGGTGAGTTAACGATTCTTGCTCGATCTTATGAAAACTGCAATGATTGACAGCATGACGTCATCATACTCCGATTGTAGTCAGTACAACTTCAACTTTATAATCCTTAATCATGTTTCTACAAGCTTGGCTTCTTTTAGTAGTCCACATCACACAGTTAGCAGTATTAATCAGTCCCTAAATGCACCATTATGGGTGTCAGTGATATCTTTAAAAACATCCCTGAATATGATCTGAACAAGTCTGAGAGAGTGGATTTCTTAGATATTTTAGTTACCAATATATTTAACATCATCAATAACATTTAACATATTTTGCTTCTGAGGTGCAGTGAGGTCTTCAGTGACCTGTAGCTTGCCCCCCCCCCTTCTCAGAGACTTTATGAGGGCAGATGCATGCTGGGAAAGGGAAAGCTTGTTCAGATCAAATTCAAGGATGTTTTTAAAGATAACGCATGCACTGACACCCTTAATAGTCCATTTAGGGACTGATTCAAACTGCTAACTGTGTGATGTGGACTCTTTGATCAAGTGGACTACTAAAAGAACCCAAGTCTGTGTAAAAATGATTAAAGATTATGAAGTTGAAGTTGATTACGTGTACTAAGAGTAAAACAACACTGCAACCCTGTGGTTAAAGAGTGATATTAGCCATTAACAGAACACAATAATCAAATAATAAACACTTGCTTCTTAGTTGAAGCTAATTCCATACCATACCACAGCTCAGCAATAAATCCTATCATGAAGTTTATAATGTATTTCTTTTTTTTAAGGTTTTAGAGGGGATGATTAACTGACACACAGACACTTAGAGGGGTTGAAACTGAACAATATTATCTGTTTTGTGCAATAACACTGGCTTGTAATGTGTGCAATACTCAACTGCTACTATTATTATTATTATTATTATTACTTTTCACCATTGCAACACCTTAATTATGTTATTTATGTAAATACTGTATCATAATATACCTTTAACTATGTAAATATCCGCACTCCCTATATTTCTTTATTTCTTTATTTATATTTCTTAGATTTCTAATATCTGAGCAACTGTAACACAGAGTTTCCCTTCGGGGATCAATAAAGTATTTCTGATTCTGATTCTGATTCTGATTCTGATTATGGTCACATATGGAATACCTTGCTTAGTCGGCTGCCACTGCAACCAAGCCCTAGATAAGAAAAAAGACGGATGGAATAGTGAGAGGTGTTTCTTCCTGCTGTGTTCATGGATGTCCAGAACATGGTTCGCCATGCTCTGCCACTTGGTCTCCACCAGATCTGGATCTTCATTAAAGCTCCAGTCTAGTTCAGGTGGTTGATAACGCCAGGCCTTCGCGGTTTCAGATCCTCTCAATTCCTCGTACTTTCTTGCAGCATCCGGTTCTTCCTCTTTATATAGTTTAGGAACAGAACCCAAGTGTCTGCCATCATCACACACAGAACTCAGTGTGACATCAAACAGAAAATATACACACATAAAATAAATGTTCTTATAAGTTCAATAAAGATGACCCACTTTTGAGGTTGGCAATTGCGGAAGGAGCTGTTTCCAGAAGGAAAAAATCACTTCTTCAACATCAGGCATATTGGGGGAAAAGATGTATCTTGCTGTTGGTAGTTTTGATCAGGCTGGCTGTTAAACTATTCATTTTACTATTCATTCATTTTTTTTAAACTATTCATTCATTTTAATTTAATTTAATTTAATAATGTATTTGACAGGGACAGTGTACATTAATCAACATTGCTGTAAATGCACCAGAATTAGCCAAAAGGATAATTTTCATCCGTTGTCCCTGGACAGATCTTAAAATTGTCTCCCTTAAAAACAACAACAATAAGAAAATGACAGTCAACAATACAAATAAAAAAGTAGTAAAACAGATAAAACTCTTTACAACCCGTTGATAAATACAGTGTACAAATGTAACACAGACATTAGGGAAAATAAAAATAGAAAAATAAAATAAAAAAGATACTACACATAAACACAATCGAGACACAAGTTGCAGCACAGTTGGGTTGAGTGAAAATACAGTTTCTTGTTAATGCCGACATGTCTGATGTGTTATGAACCAGTTTTTTAGATGTTTTTTGAACAGAGTGTAAGTGGTGAGGTCTCTGATGTTCTGAGGGACAGAGTTCCACTCCCGTGCTGCTGTGACTGAAAAGGCACATGTTGTTTAGCTGACTATTTTATCCAAAGCATATATATATACAGTATATATATTTATATGTTATGACAAAAGTACACACGGACACAGACTTGTATTTTGTGCTTTTCAAAGGGGATGAGTACTGAAATTCAGCAGTCTTACAAAGTACTTTCCCCTTGCTCTGCCTTGTTATTGAATGGGTGTTGACATAAAGTTGTCTTACATAAATGGGTGTAGTATATCATATTCTTTGCTTCACCATAGCTGTGGTTGGGTGTACTAGGCAAGTTTAGAATTTAAAATAGTTCACCAAGGTTGAATAGAGGAACAATATGTTCCTTCACACAGTCACAGCTGCAAGTTTATCTTATCTCACTCTGTAAGCTTGACTCGCCTCAAAACCTCTCTCCCTTTCTCAAGGTTTCACATATTCACATGATGACTATTTCACAGTATAACTAAGTGTAGGACACTAAGTGTTACTTGAGGTCAGATTGAAAATTCCTGCAGTGAATCACTGCATGAGACATCTCCAGGTGGGTCCATGAAAACAAAGTAGGATTCATAACCTCTGAGCAGTGGAGTAGATGTTTGTTACTCAAACATTTCTACATTTCTGTCTCCATACTGACCTTCGTGGGCCGGTCCTGCGCAGCTAGGATACAAAGAGGTCTATTGAGGTCACAGTAAGCGTTGGGAATTGAAGCCGTCTGCAATATACTGAGGGGTGTTTCTAATATTTTGCCCTCCTACAGCACATGTAGTGGTTGAGGAGGCCTCTTGTTCTGAGTCTGATTGTAGGTGCATCTGTCCCTTGATTATTTACAGCATCTTTCAAAACCTAATGACACACATTATACCACATGACAATACATTACAAATGTAACTAGACTATGGGATTCAAACTGAGGTGGCAATGGGGGTCATCTCCTTAAATTAAGTAAAGTAAAAAAGTACAAACATTACAAGAGATTGGTAAGGGCTATCTTCGCAGCTCAAAATGCAACAAAAAAGGGAGATTCCAAATGACGGGGATGGTAAAAGAATAGATGAAAAGATGGCAGACCAGATCTGCCACTGTGGAGATGTCAACATCTAAAGGCAAGAAAACTATCTTGCTGCAAATTTGAGGTCGTTATAGTCAACAAGTTGGCTGTAATCTGGCTCAACGGATGTGGCTTGCTGGGATAAAGCCTGACATGTCCCTCCCCTCTCCTGGCTACATCCACTACAAGGGCTGAGCGCAGGCTGGGTGGTTATGATTATAACTGATATTGGTTTTTTTTCCAGAATAGATAGGCGATGTAGCCAGGCCATACTGCAGCACTGACACAGTGCTGTGGAGACAAGTCTGGAAATGTGAGGCTGCAAAGAGTAGAACATCAGGCTAGAAAGTGTACAGTTGGGTGATTCCATTACACTGATCTGCAGGGAAACATAGCCCACATTGTATATTTGACCAATAGCAAAACCATTTCAATGGTTATTAACCCTCTATTGCATGACTTACTTTTTAAACATGGTAAAAATGTCTTGATGTGTTTTTGTGACTCCAGGTTGATTAAATAATGCAATTGTTAAAAACGTTTTTTAAATAATTAAAGGGAGAGGGGGGGTTATTTGGTAATTTGTTGAAGAAATCCATTTTTCCTTTTAAAAACATGTTTTTAATGAAAAAATACCAAACAATTTCAACTTATATGCCATATGGCAACAAATTAATTGTAGCCTTTTACAGAAAAATTTAGCATTTTTACTCGTTTAAGTGATGAATTATAAAAGTTTACATACCCCAGATAACTTCTAAAATTAAGACTACATTTTGGCTGATACTGGAACAAGGTCTTCAGTCTGGTACGTGTCCGGAAAAGAGGCGGGAAACAGGATTTCCTGGTTATGTGAAGTCCTCAAATTAATGACACTTCAAAATTTCACTTCCACACTTTCACTTCAAAAGACCTATTTACACAATTAAACAGAAAACAATGCGTTTTATATGGTTTCTTGTGGAAAAGAAACTAAGAAAAGGAATTTGTCGCCAAATGGCAACACAATGCAATAAAAGGTTAATGTATCATGCTGAGAGACTATTGAAATGTCACCTTATTGATAGGGGCGATTCCAGGATTTTTTAACCCTTGTGTTGTCTTCCCGTTAACCATGAACTTGTCCTTCCAGGTCAAAATTGATCTTTTTTGGGGGCTTTTCTGATGTTTTTGATTCATTTTTCACTTTTTCCATGCATTTGGTGCTTTTTTAAAAAAACCTGAGCTGGTTTAATCATAGATTTTAGCCTTATTCTTGGAATTCAGGGTCAAAAAAACTAATTTATATCAAATTATACATACGTTTTTAGTTAAAAAGGCAGAAATTATGAATTATTTTGACTAGTAGTTAAGATCAGAGGATGTGGAGTGGCTCACAGATGGAATATGTCAAAGTTTAGTCCGGATTTGGTTTTGAAAAATAAGATTAATTAAAACACCCGAACAATTCAATGAAAGTAATCATTAATTTTTCCTGAAGAACGTTGCATGGAATCATCCATGTAATTTATGGGCAATTTGGTTGAAAGAAATCCATATTTCTGATATAAAACACATTGAAAAGGGTCAATTTGACCCGAGGACAACACAAGGGTTAAGTGGGGTGGCAATTTAGGGGGGGACCAATAATTAGTCGGTGGACATTTTGGGGGACATTTTATAAGAAAACAGCATAGAAAATCTGCTTAGGTTAGAACAACACAATGTTATTCTGCCAAATAAAACATCATATTCATTATTAATTTCACTTGTGCTCATTTTAAACAAATTGTAACGACATCCTTTAAGTTAAAAACGTATTCCGTGGTCCTTGATGGTGCCCTGAAGCTTATTGTTAACGTTGTGATTTACTTCTTTAAATGAGGTTGCAGGAGATAAAATCAAAACACATGAATGAAGCTAATTTCATCACCATCATTTTATTGTGAATAATACATTTAGCAACTTTGCATCTTCTGCGTGGTTTATTTAAACCAAGGCCGCCCAATTTGGGGCCCGTGGGCCAAGTTTGGCCCGTGCTATCTTTGTTTTGGCCCGCCATGGATTTGACATGCTCTTACTTATCTTCAGCACCTACAATCAGATTCAGATTTTCCTCTTATTTAAAAGTAATGACTACGAAACGTACATTTTGTTCATTTAAATAGTAATCTGAGTTTAACGCCAATGTAAAGCACAGTGCAGGTAAAATTCCCATTTAAATTACATACAGTATGTACGCTGTGTCTATGGAGAAAGGCACAAATTACGTTATTCTTCAACATTCAACATTTATTTTTGGCCCATGGCCTTCCATCCAGACACAATTTGGCCCTTCATATGAAAGAATTTGGGCACCTCTTATTTAAGCAGTTGACAAACTTTATTATTTTTTTTTGGGGGGGGGACATGAAAGGGCGGCCAGATAGCTCAGGTGGTATAGCAGGCGCCCATATATATAGGTTTACTACTCAATGTCATTCTCCCTCTCTCTCCCCTTCCATGTCTTCATCTGTCCCGTCAAAGTAAAAGGCCGAAAATGCCTAAAATAATTATCTTTAAAAAAACTATTTGCCATGATAAAACGTGATATCTGACAGCTCTGATTACATGATACATATCAACATAAGAAGTCATTTCAGTTCCAAGAGGTTAACAGGGAAGTCTAAGTTCTTTTTTCTAATTTTTTACTGATAAAGAATCATATCAAAAGACATCTTTATAATAAAGGACCATGAGAATTGTACTTATCAATACTCAATGCCAATTCATGTTTCCCCTTTTTAAGCTCGAACTATCTGTGGGGTGTAGAATTGACCTTTCCATTTAAATCTCTCCGTGCGCACAAACCCTTCAAGCTCTTTCCTGACACTCCCTTCAGCTTTCTTCCTGTTCTCCTCTGTGCACGTCTCAGCTGTTGGTCGGGCTTGCTCTCTAATTTCTCCCACATTTTTAAGCAAGTTGCTCACGCTTTCAGCTTCTGCACAGTTGCCATAGGGATATTCCTGGCGTTCCTCTGTGTTCAACCCAAACAAATTGCCACATGATCTACAAGGGGGCTTGTCTCTATTCTCAAAGAGGTTAAACGCCTGACACCTGACATGCTGCTCTGGAAGTTTGATGGTTCCATCAAAATAGTTCTTCTTGATATACTTGCTGCTCTGCTCTGGATAGTAGGTCATCACGGCACCAGCTACATAACCGTCCCAGCTGCTGAAACAGGATGCACCAACCAGGATTTTTCCTGGATTACGACCAGAAGTGGACATGGAGACGCCGTAGTACCTGACTGCATTTGGGGTCTCGGTGCTGTGAGAGACACAGACGGTGGAGGAGACCAAAGGCTCGTTTTTACCGAGCTCTAGTTCTCTGATGAGTTGGCGCAGCTTTTCTATTATTTCTGTTTCAATGTCTTGTTCTTGTCTTTCCTCTTGATGAGTCTCTCTGGTCAGGTGGACAATCTGCAAGCAACCGCAAATGTTTAGCATTATGTTTAACCCTCCTGTTGTCCTCAGGTCAAATCTGACCCCTTTAAAAAAATGTCTATATCTGAAATATGGGTTTCTTCTTAACAAAATTACCACAAAAAATGGATTGGATTTCTTACAACGCTCTTTGCAAATACAATTGATCACTTTCATTCCTCTGATCTTAACTATCAGTCAAAATAATTCACAATTTCTGCTTTTTTAACTTAAATATTAGGTATAATTCTATATAAATGAGGGGTATTGACCATGAATTTCAAAAACGTAGTGTAAACCTAGTGGTAGTGTTAGTGAAAAGTCTGAAAAAGGGACGAAAATGTCAATTTTTTGTCAGTTTTTGACTCGGGAGGACAACACAAGGGTTAAGGTTATCAATAACAACACCAAAGATGAATTGTGTTATCTTTTTGCCAGAGTACAATCTTACCATGTCTAACACACATGAAAATGGACTCCGCCTGGGTAGATGAGAGGATCAGAGTTTGAAAGGCAGAGGGAAGCGGCCCTTCAACGCATTAAAGATGTCAACATCACTCAGAATATCTTCTGGGGAAAATGGTGGCTTGTTGATCTTTCCCAAAAAGAAGATGCTGTGAAGAATCTGGAAAGTCAAAATACATGCAAACATATTATTTTCTGTGTTATGTGCAACTGTGAAGAATCAGGTGTACCAAGCACACTATGACACCGCCGTGCATTGTTCCTAAAACTGGAACATTTCAAAAGTTATAAGATTAGATTCAACTTTATTGTCATTACATAGGTACAGGTACAAGGCAACGAAATGCAGTTTGGGTCTAACCAGAAGTGCAATAGCAGTAAGTGCAGGATATACACTGGTTCCATAAGTGCAGGACATGGATATGTACTGAATAAATATAGAGATGAATACTATTATAAACAGAATTTTACAGAGGGGTTTGTCCTATGAATATAAAATATAGATAACAAGTATTGTGAGCAAGATTTACAGCTGGATATGTACTGAATATAATATACAGGTGGATATTAGAAATTTTACAGATATGTACAGTGAACATAATATACTAAGGGTTTACAGATGAATATGTACTACGAATATATATATACAGGCGGCTATTATTATAGACAAAATTTTTACAGATAGATATAATAAGTTAGGCAGTCCCAAGTTATATCAGTCCCATATCAGACATACAGTAACTCATCCACTAACGGTAGGCCTACGGTATCTTCCGTGTTCAGCTCCACCATTTTATCGATGATCAGAAAAGCATTCCTTCTGAATGGCTCTTGCTCCAGAAATTCTTCTCTAAAATAATAATAAACGAGAGTTTTAGAGATTCAAAGCGAGTGCAGCAATAACAAGCTGTGGTTGAGGAAATCAGCTGACTCACCTCTGCTGTGCAGCAGCCTGATGCCATCCGAAATAAAACACAACACATTACAGTGATTACACCTTTCACTGACAACACCGATGGAACGTAGAATTTAATCGTGATGATATAAAATATAGGCAAAGGAATGCACTTAAAGGCAGCTACTCACCATTGTAGATCACAAGAAAATAAAACCGAAAGAAGGAAATAAGGCCCTGCCCCCGACTCCAAATACCACTCCTCCTTAGTGCTTCCATGTAATTTATAACCAATTCACTAATAGTTAGTGAGGAATTTATCTTGAAGGTCAGTTTGTCGAACTGGAATATCAGAGTAGTGCTTTGCTACTGGACAGAGATGGAAGTAAATGTAATTATGTAACTGTAGAGGGAACGCCAGAGAAAACACAGGAACATTATGTCGGAGGGCTAGATAAGATTGTTGTGTTCAGGAGACAGGATGTCGGCCATTGAACTAAACTGAAAGTAAAAATGGAAACCCATGCCTATGCAGTGAGACCTAATTTAACCATGGGTACAAAGAAGGACACTTTTGAGTTCTGCTTTACTGTACATCGTTACTGATTAAATCTCAGTATAGTGGCTTAACCCTCATGTTGTCCTTGGGTTAAATTGACCCATTTTCAGTTCTTTTTTTTTCCTATTTTTGTTACAAAAAATAGGCCGTCAAATTAAGCGCTGAAAATCAATAACATTAAAAATATCAAAAAACAGCACCCACAACATTGAAAAAGGGATACAAATGTCAGAACAAGTGATAATAATGTTGAAAAAAAGGGACCATTGTTGAGTGGAAGACAACACAAGGGTTAAGCTTTATTGGAAATATGTTTTTGTGTTTTGGAAACACAAAAATACATGTGACGTGCCAAAACATGCTATGTTGGTCCCAGTTTCGCTATTATGTGTGGTGTCCTGATGCATCTTTTCCAGTTGGTCACATAATTCAGTCTAAAACCTTCCTCACAGTGTGTGGTTTTTGTGTGTGTGTTCATTTCACCCTCCTAGAAGAAAATAAACATTTTTTGCAGTTGAATGATTCATATTTTTATTGTTAAAAGCAGTGATGGAAAAAATATATACTTTAGATTCATTCAAAGTTTCAACACAACAAAGGAAAAGCATTTTCTTAAAGCCTTTTTGAAAGACTCGGGAGCAAATCAAGAATTATTAACAGTTATTTTTAACATAAGTAAAAAGTTCACACATGGTGGATAATAATATAACAAAACACTACTTTACACAAGAGAATGTATCACAGTAACAAATATTTGTCTTGCAAGCAGTCTGTTAAATATTGCATGGTAAATATTGGATCGAGATCTGGTGCCTGTGAAGGCCATAGCATAACATAACTCACATCATTTTCAAAATGAAAACCTTTGACCTTGACCCCTTAGTGCATGCACTACACTCACCTTCAACCGGTCATCAGTCTGTAGGATCCATCATCAATCGCGCGTAAATTGAAAACCACTATGCATTATTTGATTAAAACAGACATACTAGATCAGGCAGTAGATTTTGCACATATGAGGCAGCAAACAAAAACCAAAAAGCATCAGTAGGAGACTTCTAAGAGGGGACAGGAAGAGAGAGAGAGAGGGAGAGATGGGGAGAGAAATTAGACAGCATGTAAAAGTAAAGGAGTGTGACACAGAAATTATAGGTGCGACCTTAATTGTCACCCTGCAGCAAAGACTAAGACACCCACCTGTGGGGTGTTTGGTGGAATTGAGTTTCTCCAGGAGTTCAGACTTTTTGGACATCACCAGCTCATGATGCTCTTGGTCCAGCCTCTTCCCCACAGGGCCCTTCCTCACCTCTGCCCAGTCCTCCTCAGTCTACACACAACAGACAAAGTCAAAGTCAAAGTCAAAGTCTGCTTTATTGTCAATTTCTTCACATGTCAAAAACATCCAAAGAAATCGAAATTACGTTTCCCTCTATCCCACGGTGAAGACAAGACATTTTTAACCAATTAGGTCCACAGACAAACATAACATTCAAGTAAACAATATAAAAAGTAAAAATAAGAAGACATATACAATGAGGAAAATAAGAGCAGCAAAATTTGAGTTAAAGATCAATCATCAGGGTCAAAAATCACAAAGCCTACTTTGTCCCCACAAGCTTATCTGTAACTGCTCACCATGTCTTTGAAGGCGTCTCCTTTGTAATAGCTCTTAGATGCTGGATACTCTATTCCCTCGTGATGTAGCTGATCCAGACTTGAAGCCACCAAATGCAGCTCCTCTTCCTCGCCATCGTAGGCATACACCTGTCTGTCCTCCCGGCAGATCATCAGAACGAGCTCGTCACACGGGCACGAAGTTCCCTCCACCACACCTATAACCTGCATGTTTACTTCCTCAGGAAGGTAGAATTTCCCCCACCCGTTCACCTCGTCGTCTCTCCCTCTGTACATGGTGTCTTCCAGGTCCCCTATTCTCCATTTGGCACCACTTGGATTGATCAAGGATACAGTCCGGTGTCTATTCTCGGACACAAAGTCTGCAACACACATGGGACAGGATTACAAATGGAGAATATTTATCAAAGCAAAGTTTTATGAAGTGTGAGGCAGTGGTGTGTGTAGTCTAGTCTACCGATTTTACTGCTGCTTCGCTCAGGCACAGACGGCTGCTGATCCGCTGCTGGCCTGAAAGGTAGAAAAGTCAATCAATCAATATTTATATTTATAGCCCTTTAAAACAACCAGCAGGTATCCAAAGGGATTTACATCAATGACCAAGAATAAAAACCTAAATAAAATCTGAAAACAATACATAAAAGCAGGAAGAAGAAAGGAAAATGTCACAGCACTAACCCTAACCACTAGCCTAACCAGCAGTATTTACTGAAGCACGTTAGGAAGAATATATTGTAGTGATGATGACCATTGGAAAAAGTATAACCTACAAAGGGATAGATGGATAGATAGATAGATAGATAGATAGATAGATAGATAGATAGATAGATAGATAGATAGATAGATAGACAGATCCAGTGAGTCGATCTCAGTCTATGTACAGCACTTTTTACCGGAGTAAATGATATTTCACATCACAAGAATTCTCCTTAACTTCCTGACATTAGTAGGCCTCTGTCTCTCTCTCTCACTCTTTTTTTTTTTAAGCGATGTTCCTCTTCACTGAATCCATCGGCCATCTTGAAAGCTTATCTGTCTATTATTCTCTCCCCTTCCTGCCTCCTGTCTGTACTCATCCATAAATCTCTGATTCTGGTATCCATCCTCCAGGTTATTGCTATCGTATGTGTATTCTGTGGGATTTCAAACTATATGAATCAAGCTGACTTATTTAAACAACACAAACAAACGCTCATCCACCTCCACTGCATTGGGGTTCCCGCTCAAGTTTGACAGCATACATACACATATACATATTTTTTTTCCAACAAAGGCTATACAATTGTTAAGATGTCATGCATTGCTCTTTCAAACCTCCCAGGACAGAAAACTGGTTCTTACATCAAGATCGCTGAACCATCCGCCATTCTGACGCTCTGTCACCTAGGAAACAAAATGTATTTTGTTAAAAGTAGACGTAGAAAAATAAACCCTTGCTCAAAAACTGAATGTACAAATACTACGATGGAATAATAACACCAATTCTGGACTCTTTTTATGTTTTATTTACAAAAGAAAAACCTAGTGCTGTCAGTTAAATGTGTTATTAATGGCGTTAATGTAAACCAATTTTAACAGAGTCAATGTTTTTATTGCTACATTAACGATCTTTTTGGCCTAGCAAACTTTGTAGTTTTTTCACGTGCTGTTGAAACAACTAGTAACGTTAGAAAAACTACAACACCCACCGGATCTAGCTAGACCGGGAACAAAACAACAGGCACCCCGCACACACTTGTTTGGGCTTGCGAGCTGGCCAAAGAGTAGTAACGTTAAGTTTTGAGGGGATGACGAGCGCGAGACGACAAAGAAGATTCTGAATGGAAAGTTTCCTTTTTAAAAGATCTGTGGGTTTTCTCGTTATGAGCTGAGCTATCATTGCAGCATGTCCAGTCTTGATGGCCATGCACACAGTGGATGCGAATCTCCCCCCCCCCCCCCCCCTTCCCCCCTTCATCAAAGTATTTTTTCACCCTTTTATTGATGGACAGATTGATGAGATGAGATTAGAGATGATTTGCTCCAAGTGAGAACACTAGAACACTACAGTAGGCTATATTCTGGGGTGTGGGGGGGTGTGGGTCTTGAACACTACAGTAGGCTATATGGGGGGGGGTGAGGTTGGGTCTTGAACACTACAGTAGACTATATGCTGGGGTGGTCTTGAACACTACAGTAGACTATATGCTGGGGGATCTTGAACACTACAGTAGGCTATATGCTGGGGGGGTTTGAACAATACAGTAGCATGCTGGGGGGGGGGGTCTTGAACACTACAGTAGGCTATATGCTGGGGGGGTCTTGAACACTACAGTAGGCTATATGCTGGGGGGGTTGAACACTACACTAGCATGCTGGGGGGGGTCTTGAACACTACAGTAGGCTATATGATGGGGGGTCTTGAACACTACAGTAGCATGCTGGGGGGGGTCTTGAACACTACAGTAGGCTATATGATGGGGGGTCTTGAAAACTACAGTAGGCTATATGATGGGGGGTCTTGAACACTACAGTAGGATATATGATGGGGGGGGGGTCTTGAACACTACAGTAGGCTATATGATGGGGGGGTCTTGAACACTACAGTAGGCTATATGATGGGGGGGGTCTTGAACACTACAGTAGGCTATATGATGGGGGGGGGTCTTGAACACTACAGTAGGCTATATGATGGGGGGGGTCTTGAACACTACAGTAGGCTTTATGATGGGGGGTCTTGAACACTACAGTAGGCTATATGCCAATGTTGTTTTCAAATAAAAAAAACATTTGCACAAAGCAATTAAAATGAGAAAAAAATATAAATGGGACAAACGAAATAAAGGGACATTTAGAATAGATAAAAATGTGTGATTAATTGTGAGTTACCATGACATTAATGCGATTAATCGCGATTAAATATATTATTCGTTTGACAGCACTAGAAAAAAGACTTTAGACCTTTAAAAACACTGGGCAATATACCGTAAGCAACTAAACTTTGCCAGATACATTTGAATTGAGATACAACATTATATACATACTTTTTTATATTTATTAATGCAACATAATTGCAAAATATAAAAATATACAGACTTCTTTAACTTTATACCACCTTAATATTTGCGCAAATATCCATTTTTTTGTGTGAAGATTTGTAAAATAATATATTTCTGGATTTCTGTCACCTTTAATCCCATTTATTATGTTTTCACAAATGAAATAAAAGTTGTATGAATCAAAATAGGAATATCTCGTGGTAACATTATTATTAAATTAGCCTTATAGCCTACGCTGAAATAAAGTGCGTATGCCTATTACGCATAATGCTGCGTCACGTGCAGAAACATATTTGCCCAAACAGTTCTCCTTGGCTCTTTCATCCCAAACATGAAACTATAACGATAAATAAACTAAGTTTATTAAACTACGCAAACGGTACAAAACAGTATTAGCCTAGCCCTTGTTCTCCATAATCAACGCTGTTGTTGCACACAGTTAGCAATAGCCTACTTAGCACTGAAATAAACATATCGAATTCGTGACAACAATCCACATTTAACAAACTAATATAATAAAGGCTATTTACCTTAGCTAGAGTACAGAACGTAGACCGTTAATATTAATATCAAAATATATACAGTCTATGGTACAGACTGAGAACTGTAACCTATAGCTAGCTCTCCTCACGGAAACATGACAACAGTTGCTGCGCTACGTTCACTGCCTCCTGTGCTGCCTTCAAGTGCGCATCAAATGTTGCACGTATACCAACGCAAGTAATACATTGGCCTCAAATTCCTTTGGACAGGAACTATGGAAATTAGCTAGTTACCGGGGAGTATGTAAACACAAGCTCTGCCGCACCGATAATTGACTGTATGATTTGCCCCTTACAAAACCAGCATTATAGAGATAAGCTACATGCAAAGATTGAGGAGAAAAAGGAAGAACTCGTACGTCCCCTATTTCACTAATTTAAATGCAAAGCCTAATTATCACTCTCCATTTCCAAAACAACACTTTTGTGTAAATCATGTCTCTCGTCGTTGTGTTTACCGACCCTATTTAAGATGTTAATTGTGTTTGGTTGATTCTACTTAAATAATCTCGATATTCCATAGTGTCTGTGAAGGCAACAAAGAATGTGACGCAGACGTTTTGGCCTGGCTGAGCAGTGCATATTTTACAGTTTTGCGTCATATTAAGCTTACTTTGTCGAACGCTTTCAAATATTAGATAATTTTAACATTGTGAGTAGCTTTATTAGGGTGCCCATGTAACAAGATAATACCAAGACTGACTGCGCATGCGTACTGTATAAGCGGAAACCGTATGTGCGCCAGGCGGATGCTGTAACGTTCTTTCTGCTCCCGGACTGCCATCATGGTGAGTTCGCCATGAGAGTTTTAGCATTTCAATGTCGAATTTCTTTTTATATATCTCATTGTCCTGGAACAACAAGAGTCATGTGTATTTCTAACACACCCATACGCATATTTGTTAAGTGTTTGATATGGGCATGCAGGTTTATTTGAAGTTTTAACGCTTTGTAAGATGTCGGCTACTGGCCGCACTACAACGTGGTCCTTCAGGCTAAGAAGGCCGAGAGACCGAGAACTGCTCGGTTAAGCGAACACATTTCACTTGTTTTGTCCGCAGAAAGGCGTTTACGACGTTTTTCATTTAAAAACGTTTTATACATTCTGCTCAATATAGTCCTACAGCACACACGTAGCAGAGACATTAGCTAGTCGAATGTTATCAGCTGCTGCTGTACAGTGTAATGCTACAGTGCTTTAAGTCGGGTGAAGCTAACGCTAGTTCCTCAGCCTCCAAACTTACCCATGATACGATACAACTTTATTATCAGCCTGGGCTGAAATTCATTATGAGTAGCTCGTATAAAAAAAGAGACAACTTATAGGCGTACATAAGATGAATAACACCCATAGGCATACATGAAACATTACCACACATGACATAAACACCCAAATAAGGAAACAACAGGAAATGGCATTGAACATACACACAGACAAGGTCTTGGAGACTTGTGGACCTGAATAAATATTGCACTGGATTTAATGTAGCTGGTTTAACAATAGGATGGATTGATTTATGATAGACAGAAGCTTGTGTACTCTTTGCAAAACATGTGAGGTGTCAATTGAAACATTCCTGGCCAGTCTGAGCATACTATTGTTGTGGGCATCCTGAAAGGAGTCTGCTATGATTAAAGGACCCCACGAAGAATAGCTTTTAGCTTATGCTAAAGTTAACGGGGATCCAAATGAAACAAACCAACAATAATGGTAGCACACTCTGGGTTGTCGCGGAAATAGTTTCTTGTGTAATTTATATTTAAGTAGCTAAAACTGTACTGTGCCCAACTGTCCACATACAAAACAGACAGCCTCTTTTTTCGATGTTTGGCCTCTCTGATGTGCAGCTCTCTGGTGTCTTCTCAGGTGTTCAAACGCTTCGTTGAGATCGGCCGTGTTGCCTACATCTCTTTCGGACCCCATGCTGGCAAGCTGGTGGCCATCGTAGACGTCATCGACCAAATAGGGTGAGCATTCTGCAGGACCGTGGATTGATCAGTGTTTTGGCCTCACCTTCGCCTTGTTGATATACGTTGTTTGACACGCTCTGTGCTTTTTAGGCTCTTGTTGATGGTCCCTGCACAGGCGTGAAGAGGCAATCCATGCCCTTCAAGTGCATGCAGCTTACAGACTACGTCATCAAAGTCCCTCACAGGTAAATGGAAACACTGGTCACATTCTTAATAGTAAAATTACTGTTGAAGAATTGATTGCAATAATTATTCTAGTCCAAATGAAAATACCTAAGGAATCATAGCCCAAGTATGTTTATTATTCAAACATTGAGTTATTTTATAAAGTGGAACAGATGCATATTACAGTAAATATTTTACTCTTTTAAAAAAAAAAAAAGACAACCACCCATGATGTACTTACCTTGTTCTACCAGGTTACATATGTTAACTTGTTTTTAAAACAATTTTTTTGGAAATTTTCTATTATAAGGACAACCTAGCTTATCAAAATTAGAAGTACAGTCACAGCATTTCACAAGGTAGGCGAGTATTATTTGTGTCCTCGCTGTACTGCAAATATACATATTAGTTCAGCCAGTGTGACCACCTTGAATTCATCAGGTCTTGTATTAACAACTGTAACTGTAATCACCTTACACATGGCCAACATGATTCTGGTGGGTTTTTTTTTTTACTGTAAAGTGGTACATGTAATGGAACCCTAACAAGGCCCCTAGAATGAGTACTGACTTTGAATGGTTTACAGTGCCCGTCAGAAGTTTGTGAGGAGAGCCTGGGAAAGGCCGAAGTCAATCAGAAGTGGGCACAAAGCAGCTGGGCCAAGAAGATCGAGGCAAGACAGAAGGTAAAGGCTACGTTTCAGTTTCTGGAGATATTAGAATGTTTGATAAATATATTCACTCCATAATCTCAGAAGTAGCAGTTCAGTTGTCCTGCCGTCCGGTTTCTTGGCTTGGCTTCCATAGCATATGTGTTAAGAGGTTTTAACATTTCTAAAATGTAGCGTTGGTTTTTGTTTTTATCCATATTGGGTTTACTCTGGCTTAATTACAGTTGAATGCAGTAAACTAGGTACAATTTTGCCAGTTTATTACATGGGAGAAATGGGTATACATTTAAGTTTTAAAGTTGCTTTATACTTATTTGAAATGTTTAATTTACATACCATCAAGTAGGGCTGTGCAATTAATTTAATTTTGATTTACATTTTTGATTTTGGCTCCCAATGATCCCAAATAGTATAATTGAGGAAAAACTGGTTATTTTGCCATGTTCTGTTATGCAAGAACACTTATTTTGTCTTGTGTTCTGAATGATGTGCACATCTGCCCCTCCCGAAGCCATTAACTCTCTCAGCCTATACAGTCAGGGAGGCCAGTCGTGTGCATATCCTCTACTGGAATTTAAAAACTTGAGTAAAGAAAAGTAAAGCAGAAGGAGGGCAGCCACAGCAGTGTCTGCTGATCAAAAAAGCCGACACCAACTCTGACTGGGAGCCGTTAACATTAGCTAACCCTGCGGCCCCTCTGCCTCTTCATTGTTATTTAGTAATGACAGTAGGCTAGTAGTGGTCATAGTGAGTGAAAATGTGACGTGAGATACATATTGTGTTATGCTGGAATAGTTCATTAGCTGTGTAACGTGATACCTGTAAAGCTGGAGAGTAGTAAAACAGAAATGAAAGTTGTACACTCAACACTATCATTATATCCAAAGATTAATGAGTTAAATAATCGTGATTTCAATGTTGACCAAAATAATTGATTATTTTTTTCCTTCATCGAGCAGCCCTACCATCACTCTTATAGCCTAGGTAGTTGCTAACGGGTAAATGGAGACATGGGCTCCCATCTCACCCGAGGGAGTTGTCTGAGCAGCTGGGGGGGTTCAGGTCATGAAGATGTTTTGATGGTGTGGCTAGTGCCTAATGGGTTCATTTCATTGCCACATGAACCAACATGCAATACTGCACATGCTGCTCATGTGTCAAGACAAAATGCCATGTGTACCACCATGGTAAACGATCGACTGCAGGGCACCCTCCAGGAAACTGGTCAACTTTAAATTGCAATTTGATTTTAATCCAGTGGTTAGTGTAACATTTTTATCCAGCTTGTGTACATCACCTTAGTGCTTCTTTGTTTACCATAAATGTTTTATAGATTACTGTAAACAACTGAGTTGAGCCTGACAGATCCAGATCATTTAGATAACAATTGATGGTATAAACATATGACCCATCCTTGGTGAAATGCAGTCTGCCTTTTTTCTGAAGGTTAAGGTTGTATTTCATAAATCGGTTTCTATTTATTGATGGGGCAGGACTTATATTGAGGAGGGAGCCCACATCTCCACTTAACACACTTTAACGGATATCAGATAAAGTTCAATTATGCCTAATGTTATTTATGATATTATTGGAAGAGTGTTGTATGTAAATGGAGCACAGCTACTGTTCACTCCCCCAATGAACATGTCCATCCTTCCTAAAACTGAATCCTGATGCGCTAAGACGATTCTTTAGAAAACCGGTTGTATACCTGACCTTTTCTTCTTGGTAATCTTTGCAGAGGGCCCAAATGTCTGACTTTGACCGCTACAAGGTGATGAAGGCCAAGAGGATGGTAAGTGCAACAGTCAACACAAATGATCACATTTAGGCAGGGTTGATTCATGCAAGACCAGTGGGCCAGCCAAACGACACATGTTCAATCCAGGATGTTGAGTACAAACAAATGAGTGGAAAACATTATTTTGAGTTTGAGCACACACTGTCCCTTAGTACATTTCTATGCTTTATCCATTACTAATTGATGTTCATATTTTTTTCTTCATGATAAGGTTTCCACTTGTATGAGATGGGTGAACATTAGGGCTGTAACGATATGGAGAGAGAAAAAACAAAATTGTGACACTCAACTCCACGAACGTGGGAGACTAGCAGAATCGCGACACCCCCCTTCCACTGCCCAGAGTTATCCTTCTTGTCCAGATCCGGTGCTACCACATCTTTAACTTGCTAGTAGTCCTTTTGGTGCCTTATTCCTGTTTTTGTCTGGTAAATCTAGCTAACTGTACAGACGGCTAAAAGCAAAGGAGGGGGCACCGGTAACGCTAACGGAGGTGTAACGTTACGAAGGATCGCTGTTTAACTCGGGTGTCTGGGTCTTGTCTCACGACGGGGCTGTAATGACAGTGGATAGTTGCTAGCTGGCTGGGGGCTGACTGTGGATGTGTCCCTGGGTTGGGGCTGTAATGATAGTGGATGGTGCTAGCTGGCTGGGGGCTGACTGTGGATGTGTCCCTGGACCGGGGCTGTCGTCAGCTCTCATCCCGACTGAAGCCTCGCAGTGCCGAGAGACTGAGGCAGAAGACACAGGTGTGCTAGCTAGCTAAATTACCATTAGATTAGTCATCTATCTATCCAGTTAACGTTACTGATGAATTTGTGGGTTAGCTAGCCCAGAGTTGGTAACAGTGGTCAAAACAATTATACTAAAAATAAATGAGCTTGTTGGACGGTGTCGTAATCTTACGTTACCCACCAAGAATTACCTAATTAGCATTAGCTACTTGTCAACCAGCACCTTTACAGTAGGCACCAAAACACTTTTCATCTTTGTTCCCCCTACTGGTTGGGAGGGGAATTGTTACAATTCTTATGTCTCATTCCAACGAGTTAATAAACCACTGAAACGATTTTGGAAACATTATTTTAAGGTACAATAGAATCTTTGGTGTTGGATCGATCAACATTGAAATCAATCAATATCATTGAATAAGGTCTCTGTTGTAGTACTGTGTTGCAAACTGGGATGGAATAAATGACAAAAGGATGCCATGTGGCAGAAATTTTTTTGCATTACGACCCCCCCCCACAAAAAAATAAATTGAATCGAATTGTGGGTCAAAAATTGTGAACTGAATTGGACCAAAGTTTGGTGTATCGTTACAGCCCTAGTGATAAATCTACCCTGACTATTGTCTACCTTGCTGTGTGAGGCTGGCCTTGTACGGCCGTTGCAGCTCCGTCAAATGTAATCGTGCCAGAGCCTTTTCACAAATGGCTGACTAAACTAAGATTATTAATGGCCAGTTTGATTGAATTGTGCCAGTGCCTTAACAATTATATTGCCACTTCAGTTTAAAGTGTCAATTAGTTCAAAGTGTAGCAATCCTACAGCAGTCATTAAGTGTTTTTAATTAATGTTCTTATAATTTCTGTCTCTGCAGAGGAACAAGATCATCAAGCATGAGGTGAAGAAGCTCCAGAAGGAGGCAGCAAAGAAGTGAACAGTTCTTACAAAATAAATCCCCTGTTCAATTGTTCATCTGTGTCTTCTCTTCTTTGCCCACTTGGGGAAACATGCAAGGGCTCAGTTAGAGATGTTTCTACTTTTGGTGTCATTTATTATCATAAAGCTTTATGGACTGATAAACTTCCAACGTGTTACATTTTATGAGAAGATAAAATTTACCTTAATGTGTATGTAGCTGTAGAAGGAACTCATGAATGATTTCTTGACGGGAGGCTGTATAATACTATAGCCATTTCAGGCCAAATTAAAGGTCCCATAAAATGGCCTCTGCTTATTTAAAATTTCTGAGAATTGATATGCCCACTTGTTTGCAGAAGACAGTGTCTATAGCTTTTTTTTCCAGAAGTGTAGTGCATATCTGAAGAGGTTCTTGTTCCAACATGTTAAGAGCTAGCATGCTTCTCATACAGACTGCACTGATTCAGTTGTTGCACGGTCATAAACCAAAGGATGTTATAAAAGCGTCCACTTGACATTTACTCACTTAAAAACATAGGTTTAGAAAGGAGTTATAATCTTAACCCGCCATAATTCCCAATGTTTTCACTCCTTTTATATGGAACTGTGCATTTTTACAAAGGTGTAGTTTTCTTATTTAGAGCTGTACCAGATTCTGAGTTTTCTTTGTCATATAGTTTTAATGTTTGGGACCGTTTTCCTGTGTTAGTGTTGCTGCTTGTGCTTTGTTAAGGGAATAGAAACGAGTTTCTAAGCTGAGGACCTGTTCAGATCAACTTCGTTATAAATAAGTGTTTAGGACCTTTGCTTTACTAATCTAGTCTTGGCCTAGGACTTCACTTCAGCCCTGGTAGAATCATGAGTGTGAATTGTTTGATTTGAAATAGGATGGAAAATCCATTTAAATCAAAACGTTGGACAAAATAATATTCTATTGTTGGGTTTGAAGCCTTTTCCCAAGCATCCACTAGATGGCAGTTGCAGCAAATGGTGGATTTGGACCCCTTTGTCTATCTTTATTTACTTAAAGAAACAGAAAATCTTGCAAAATGAATATTTTTTTTAATTGAATTGGTGTCATTCACCACTCATCGGTGGCTTTGACTTGTAGCATCTTATTACAGACCATCTGCAGCCTGCAGCCCAGTCCTGGCTGAGATCAATAAGCATGGTAGGAGATCCAGTCCCCAGGTAAACGGGCTCTACTTCAAATCCCACGCAGGAGCTTGTAAATATTACACAACACACTTTAGCATTGTCCAGCAAGTTCAGATTAGAGAACAGGGACACAACACTGTTAATGCCAACACACCTCCCCTCTGACCACCACCACACACCAAGGGTTGGATTCCTCTCTGACAGCCCAAGAGATGTGGCCTAGGACGGGTGTTGGAGGAGGCCCGAGTAGGGCCAACTCAACAGCTGATAATTACCTATAATATTCTTCTGTATCCTGACTGATCCATATATCCATTTCACAGTTAATTTAATTTTTTTGTAAATAATGTTAACGTGGGTCATGTAAAAATAAAGTACATCCTGTGTTATTATAAGGCCTGTCAAACAAGCTTTTCTCTGAGCGTAGTTCTGACGTCAAAGATGAATGGTTAGCTACGGATGCGCAGTGAGTAAGCTGTCATTCAGTAGTAATGACACCGGAAAACAAGCCAACTGTCCTTCAAAATAAAATCATAGATTAAAAAGTGCCCATTTTATATCCTGTTTGGGCAGCATAAAAAAGGGGGTCGATGTCACTGTTGGGGAAAAAAAGAAAAGTATACCTATGCTTTGAGGTTACCTGTTAGCCTACTCACAGTTTTAGAGTTATTTCTTTACCTTAGCAGTTCTCAGTCATTGCTAAATACATCCCAAGTTTGACTTCTGTATTGCTGTGTTAGTTCTTTCATGTCTTGGTATGCAGTATGCATATATATATAAATATATGCCAAAAGTTTGGAAAGAAGCTGAAAGCAAAAGGTCACATGCCTATCAAATTATTAGACAAATAAATAACATTTATTCATATCTTAATTGTAATAGTTTAATGTTTAAAAACAGACACATTAATAAAACATTCAATTGAAAATCACGATTTACATCTCAGAACGTTACCAAAAGACGTATTTCATAGCTTTAACCATTCAACTACTAAACTAATAAGGACATGCTTTTATTTTGAAATCCAACGTCCTGTAGTATCCTGCTACCAGTGTTTTTGTCGCAGCTGAATTAAGAGCGAGTGGAGAGAGGGGAGAGAAAGACGGAGGTTTGAGTTGAAGACAGTGGGACAGACTTACACAGGGATTCATTGGAATAATCGTTGCCCGGTCTTCTGTTGCTCGGTACCGACTGCCGGACGATTTCAGCCCGGTTAAAGCACGCAGTTCACCGCGCGTCGCCCTGTATACATCCGCAGTTTTTAAGGGAACAGATAGGACGACTGGCGCTGCTTCAGGTTCCTCTGTGGTAAGTAGGACTGGGGAAGCGCATGCAGGCTGGTGGTGAGGGCCCCCTGTAGTAGTATGTGTCAACTTTAGCTTGGCTCCGTTGGATATTAGAGGGTACTATTTTTCTTTAATACGTATCCTTCGAAGCGCGTGCTAGCATGCTGTCCGTGTTTTCACAGCTCTCGTGTGTGCTGTTGGCGCAGGCTGCTCTGCGCTGTTGTGTTATTGTGGATGCAGCCAACAGGCATGTTGACAGTAGAGGGGGGGGTTGGAAGGGTCCCAAATGGACAGTAGCACCTATGCAGTGATAATAACTTGAATACAACGACCCCTTGATATTCCTTAGTTGTCTGTAGTGACATATTTATCATACATGTGATGCTACTATCATTCTATTATATCCAACTGTAGGGACCTGAAGTGTTCCTGTGGGATTGTGTAACACTGACCTCTTATTGGTATCTTTATTATAGTCCTACAATAACCCCATACAGGCAAGATAATGTAGTAGTGTAGTGAATACTATGTTCTATGCATAGGGCATTCTTAAAGGCTGCTTATATTCAGTGTGTGAATATAAAGTACATAGTCCAGCAGAATAAAGCACTACATTGTTCTTGTATTATTTCTATAGGGACTTACCATATTTATATGGTACAACCAATCCTGTGGTGTCCCTCCGACAGTATTCCCTCCAGTGATGTACATATTTCTGTCATATTGTGTATATACAAGTAGCAGTGGTTCCCAACCTGGGTACAGGGATCCCTGCAAGGGGTCGCAAGTACATTCTGAGGGGCCATGAGATTATTAGGCTAGAACAGCAGGACAAAAACACATTTCTTCTGCTGAAAATGATAACTTTTCAAAGCCAATTTTAGTTTTTACTCTAAAAAACCCCCCTGTAATTCGTATTAGTGGGGACTTGCCAAAACAGTTGGTACCATTGTATTATTTCTTTAACACTACCAGATTGTTGAACCAGTGTTAAATCTTGAATTGCCTACCATCTGCAGTGTGTCAAAACATTTGCTTTTAAACTGACTTTTTACAACTTTGACACATTAATATCTTAAATATCTTAATCAAGGTTGTATTTTAGACCAGGAAATGGATACTTGATAACCCCCAATTCATATCTTGAGCCTTGGCAATGAGAGTGGAGCAGCTGTTATGTAACAGGTCCTTGACCTCATATATGTGTGTGTTTGGGTGCACTCATGCAAACTACTACCTCGTAAATCAATAGATTTTGCATCTTGAACAGTTACATAACCGACCACAAAGCGCACACGACTGTGCACTGCTGTACTGTATGTTTACATGGACATCAAGTATCAAGTGCATTTATCTTGCAATTTCACCCATCTTTAAACCAATCAAGGGACTAAAAACACACTCTTGAGGTAAGAGGTCTGGATTTAGAATAGCAGATCCTGGTTTGACCCAGGCCAACACAACAGCTCACCACCATCCGACAGCCCATGTTGATCTTACCTAACCTAACCTGTCCTGTGTGTGTGTGTGTGTGTGTGTGTGTGTGTGTGTGTGTGTGTGTGTGTGTGTGTGTGTGTGTGTGTGAGCAGAGACAGATAGAGATGTCATCCTCCTGTTTTAAGAAAAATGACTCACTGGTACAAACTGAGGATCACATAGAAAAACCCAAAGAGCTTTTTAGTCTTTTCAACGTTTCATTTGAGCAACCACAGATTGCCGGTGGGTTAGAGACGCTTTCATTTTTTCATCTTACTGTATCTGTTGATAAGGCATGTTCCCTGGCAACAGTTATGCCTGATTGATTGGCAGTTATCTTTGTGAATTCAGGTGAGTGGGACACACCTAGACGAGGATCACCACCCAGGAATGTTCCTCTTTTCCTGTAACATTGTGTGGTTTTTGCCACCTGTGTGCTCTTGGCACGCAGGTAGATTCCTGGCAGGAATGCCGTGCCTCCCCTGGAGGCGTTGTTGCATAATCAGGGCTCTGAAGCAACACGCCGTATTCTGGTGAACAGAGCGGAGGGGCCGAGTTAGTACTTTAATAGTTAGTTTAGAATAGTAGAGTTTTGTCATCCACGAGGGGCAGAACATATCATATGACACATTCATTATGAAGAAATTCTGTTAGATTAACAGAATATTACAGCAATAGTTTTAACCCTCATGTTGTCCTTGGGTCAAATTTGACCTGTTTTCATTTTTGTTTTTTCATAAAAAGTGGGCCTTCGAAATAAGCACTGAAAAAAAATCAACATTAGAAATATCAAAGAAACTTGGAAAAAACATCAAAAAAGCACCCACAACGTTGAAAAAGTGACAAAGATGTCGAAAAAAGTGATAATAACGTTTCATGGTTGACGGGAAGACAACACAATACATTAATCATTTGAGTCATTTCATCAAGAACAATTTTTTTAATTATGGTTCCAACATCTCAAATGTTAGGAGTTTCTGTTTTTCTCTGTTTGATTTCTATGTTAATTGAATATCTTTGGGTTTTGGACTCTTAAAAAGGCGTCACCTTGGGTTTTTAAGAACTTATTTATTACCTTTCTTGACATTTCAGACACTAAACAACTAATTACTAATGGAATAATATAAACAAATGAATCATAATACAAATATTGGTTAAATTGAACCTACCTTTCCTGTATGGAAAATACTTTATCAAAGCTGTGTTAGAGTATAAATTAAAGTAAGAAATGTCTTGTTAATACTTACATGAGTTAATTGTATATATGCAAGAGGACCCTTGGGTCCTAATGCATATATAACGCAGCACGCATACTCTTATCTAGTGCCAGTTGTCTCCAATTATCCATATAGAAAACTGAGTCATCGGTATATTTGATGATACAGGCCATTTGTTGGTTGGTACACTTCTGGGTCTGGAACTATTAGTTTAAGTTTTAATTTAGCTTTTTGGTTTTGTAGTAAATTAAGATTGGAAAACGTCTTTTGATTTCACAATTGTAACAGATTTTATTGTTAAATGAAATGCTAATATGCAACCACATGTCAGTTATAGTCACTCTAGCAGCTGGGCTTGGCAACCTCATTTTAATTTTAATTCATCCAATACTTTGGTTATGACCAAATGCTTGCAAAAGGGGCATCATTCCCATCACCGTTAGCTGTACCTTTTGTTAAGTGCTAATAACCAAATGTTTAAAAGATACACTAAGAGGGTGAACTTGGGAAACATTCTACTGCTAACCATCAGCACGTTAGCATGACATAACAGTGTCATTGTGAGCGTGTTAGCACGCTGACAGCCTAGCTGTAGAGTCTTAGTTTCATTTTTTTTTGTAGATTTGGTATTTTGACTCATCCAATTATTAATGAGCCACTAACATGCAGAGAATGTGGACTTGAGGATCACAGTTCATCGGACAGGTTTATGAGGCAGTGACTCAGTTCATTGGAGAGATTCCTTGAAGGGTTATATTGTCAAAAGGAATGGGTGAGATTTGATGCCCTCTCTCTTTCTCTCTCTGTCTTGTACCATTTTCACCCTAAGATCAAAAGAAGATGGGGTTGAAGTGAGCACTGGCAGCGCAGCAGGACAAAGCTCTGTGAGTATTCGCCATCCAGCAGGGGATCTCATCATCAAATCCCTGAAACTGCATCGAGAAACCTGCAGCTGGTCTCAAATCCATCGAGCCAGATTCCACCGAACTTCAGGAGGAGATGGAGAACTGACTGGAGACCAGAAGGCAGCTCCTCCGCCCGTGTCCGCCAGCAGCGATGGCGGGGCTCAAACGTCATCACGATGGGAAGATCGCCGGGCTGTATGACCTGGACAAGACGCTGGGCCGTGGACACTTTGCTGTGGTCAAACTGGCTCGACACGTATTCACTGGGGAAAAGGTACGCTCGACCATTTCTGTGCATGCAACTACAAACTACGACTGCAGAGTGCCAATGATTTGCCTCACCCTTAGAGACAGACATACCAAAGAAGGGTGATGAGTAACACTTGGGAGATATTTGAGTAATGTCTCAAACGCGAGATGAGTGGATAGATTTGCCAACGTATTGTGTTGATCTTGGCTTCTGTGACTGTTCTAGCGTCGCATGATGGTCTCATTGTTGTTCCTAGAGGCGTTACCCACCTGACAAAGACCAAAACACTAAATACTTGTAATGTTTCTGTTTTGATAACCATTGCAACATCTTTAGTATCGGCTTTACGCATCAGCAATTTGCTGCTTTAGTCGGAAAGTGTCAATAACCTCTACAGTGTGCAAAATCTGCTGCTAAAATTGACTGGGACAGCTGTCTGTCATCAGTTGTGTATTTGACATTATGTTGCTCCTCTAGGTAGCAGTGAAGGTGATAGATAAGACTAAGCTGGACCCTGTGGCGCGGGGCCACCTGTTCCAGGAGGTGCGCTGCATGAAGATGGTGCAGCACCCCAACGTGGTACGCCTCTACGAGGTCATCGACACGGCCACCAAGCTCTACCTCATCCTGGAGCTGGGAGACGGGGGGACATGTACGACTGCATCATGAAGCACGACGGAGGCCTCCCTGAAGAGGTGAGTTCGCCCTACCTGACTTGGGGACTCGCTACCATCTCCAGGGGTTGCTCCAGATAAAGCAAGAGAAAGGAGATCAATAAAGTGTCATATCCATAGTTATTCTCCTGTGAAAGATGGGCAGAATTAAGATTTGAGACTATTTTGTGGGAATGCAGTGAAGGGCACTTCAAAGGTAGTTAGAAGCTCACCAATGCATTGTGCATACCGATTCCTTCAAGTTAATCAATTCCACACTCCAGGAGGCAACTGTCTGACATTGAAAGCCATTGAAACAGTATAAATTCAACAGGGAAAAATGGATGAGGTGTTTTCAAATTCTGCACTGGTAGCAGTGGCATTGTAGTCAATAAGCATGTTGACGTTGGTTTTGCGGTAAAGTTAGTTGAAGTAAAAGTTGGCATTTTTGGTAGGATTTGTGCATGTTATACTGCAGAGAAGCAGTTTAGAAACTGGAAATTCACTCATTTTCCCCCCCAATTAAACAAATGTCATTTAAGGAGGCACGTATAAATAACTTTCATGTACAGAGTTGGATACAAATCATTAATACCACTCTTCCGTTAAACACAGAGCGAGAGCAAGAAGATGGTTAGCGTAGCTTAGCACAAAATCTAGAGACAGGGCAGACGACTAGTCTGGTTTTGATCTTGTTATCTCTCCCCAATAAAGCAAATTCAAATTTTAAACTACTGCCTTAAAGAGTCCACAAAGGCATTGCTAGTTGCTAGTTAGCCCTGTGTTTGCTTGGTGGTCATCCCAGATGGATTAGAGAAGCTAAATTACCTAAATGTGACTGCTAATTATTATTATTATATGTGATACATTACTATTGCTTGCTACCGTTCCTGTCTCTCCTCTCCAAGGTGGCCAAGTGTTACTTTGCCCAAATTGTTCACGCCATCTCCTACTGTCACCGGCTGCACGTGGTGCACAGGGACCTGAAGCCAGAGAACGTGGTGTTCTTCGAGAAGCAGGGGGTCGTCAAGCTCACCGACTTCGGCTTCAGCAACCGCTTCCAGCCCGGGAAAACGCTGAACACCTCCTGTGGCTCATTGGCCTACTCCGCTCCTGAAATACTGCTGGGGGACGAGTATGACGCGCCTGCTGTGGGTGAGTCTAAAGACCTACATAGATATCTGTGGCGATATATCAAAAGTTACATAATTATTACAGCTTTTACTGTCTCAGTCCGTAGTCCAGTGTGCGTTGCCATCAACAGAACATGGTACACACTGCCTATCAGCCTTGTTAACTGATGCTTTCACATTCACACACTCTCTTTGTAGATGTGACCTACTGATAGCTGGGATTACACCTTGAATATATTGTACATGACCTACAGTACTTTGGATGGGCCCCGCAGACAACTTAGACAGCGTTATCAGCCAGCTGATAGGACGAGATCTGCTCACAGATCGGATTTTGTTAGTGTACCAGGCAGCTAGGCTACAACTTTATCCGCACAATTGCAGACCTACACCTGCAGTTTATTTTGGTCTGTGGTTAATGTTCATTGACAGTCATGGCCTTTCTGTGTATAATAAAATCTGATATCAAATCAGGTTGAAATTGGTTTCCCGCAGCCTCCCCCCCCGACCGCCGCTGCCCCCCACCACCCCCTGCACTCCTCCCATCGATAGCGGTACCAATTCTTGCGGAGCCACGGCTTAGATATTCAATCAAAATGTAATGGAAAAGGAATGAAACAGAGGCGTGCAGATTCAGAGGGGGGAGAGAAGGAGGAGGGAAGGAACGGACGGAGAGAAACAAGAGCAAAAGAGACAGGGCGAGAAATAGCATCAGCAGTCTTTCTGTTTACCCAGGGGCTACTGCGTCACAGAGAAGCATTTTCAATATTTCTGGAATCACAGTGGCTATTTTGTTCTGCCTGCCTTCGCTTTGTCTCAGTCTCTTTTGCGGCCAAGCAGAGGAGCTGCTCCCAAATATTGAAAGTGTAGTAATAATAGTAATTTAACTGCATGTGTGGTCAGCTGTCCTGAAAAAGCCTGTCTGAGTTTCAGATGACATATCAGATTTTGTGGACATCTATGCCTGTGTGTGTGTGGTGTGGTCTACTTTTTTGTAGTGAGTATACTGTGATTTCCCCCTCCTTGCCTCATTCTCACCCGTGTCCCAGAGCGACCACCCCATACTTGTTTTTTGTTACGTTACAGCATAAAGCATCAGCCTCATCTAGCTCATTTCAGTAGTTTCTGAAACCTAAGCACCTGCTGCAGTACCCTCGGGGGCTTTGAGTTGGCTTTCATTCCATATCTACTTTAGTGATTCACATTAGTTAATGTCATGTTTGCACAGAGAAGGACCATCTTGACTGCTCCTAGTGGGTATATGGCGTATCACGTAGACTGCCCCACTGAGTGTGTGTTCTGTCCTCTGGAGTGTTCATATTGCCCGTGCGCTTTTGTTCACTCAGCTAAATTGATGATAGTGTTTTAATTGCGGGGATTATCCACCCAGCCGTGACGTAATATTGTGCGATCCCATCAGTAGATTCACTTTGATATGAACAGGCCGAATGGAGGCCAGAAGTCCTGACTTACGGGGCTTCGAGGTGACCTGGCCCGGGATTACGCCGCTGCCAAGGAACATGTCGACAGCCGGTAGGGTGCTGAGTTTCGCAGGTGACGTGCCAGGTGGCGGCCAGCCCGGTTTGTTGCAGAGATAAGGAGGCTGTCCTCGCTCGTCCCTCTCTCAAGTCAAACCGGTTTGGAGTTTGTTGCTCTTTTAAGGAAGTGCTGAAAATACTATAAGATGGAAAGTGGGGCTGGGCTGTATCAATGTTATATTGATATCGCGATATGAGACTAGATATCGTCTTAGATTTGGGATATTATAATATAAGTGTTGTCTTTTCCTGGTTCTACAGGCTGCATTACAGTAAAGGGATGCCACCTGAATGATGAACTTACCATAAGGTGACCAGATTTCTTAGATAAAATCCGGGGACATTTTCAGCTCAGAAGCAAATTTACCTCCAAAACACGTCATGTTTTTATTTTTGTAAAACTTAAAACGGGGACACTAGACCTAGAGCTGTTTACCCCCAACAGACAACATTATGGACAGGATTTCTAAGGAGCTCGACCTTTCTGTTAAAGATTAAGATCCTTTTTTAAAACATAAAAGTCCGCGAAATTGCGTTGGCTAAAGCCCCCAGACTCCATGTAAATAATCAGTGATTTTAGCATGGTAAAACACGGCTTTCTAGAACATCTCTGAGCTTGTCTGGAGCGACTGTCGGCTCCGTTTGGTCGGTGTTTTCTTTCTTTCATTCCACTTTCGGGTCTGTCAGTCACAGTGGAAACCGGGGACATTTCCGGGGACAGATCCAGCCGGGGACAGGTCACCAAAACCGGGGACTGTCTCCGAAAACCGGGGACGTCTGGTCACCCTAACTTACCAGGCTGTTCTAACTGTTCTATTATTTATCTTTACCCACCAAGTCATTATGGTGATTATTTGTCAAAAAAATCTCATTGTGTGAATAACATTTTGTGAAAGCACCAATAGCCAACCATACAATATTGTTGCAATATCGCCATCAAGGTATTTGGTCAGGAATATCATGATATTGGATTTCCTCCTTATCGCCCAGCCCTAATGGAAAGTGATCCCACATAGAGAGGGGTGATGTCGGTCCCACAGATGGAGCCAATTAGCAGGCACAAAGAAGAGGGGAAAAAAAGGTTTCAAGTGCTTCTACCAACAAATCATTCTCTCACATGCTTGGTTAGACCTGTCATAGTTCCCAAGGTGTGAAACAGTGTGTGAATAAACACAAGTTTGAGGACAGAATAAGATGTGAAATGTATTCTTGTGCAAAGAAATGAGAAGGATTAGAAATCCCAGGTTTAACACTAATATGAGCAATGCAAAGAAGTCTGCCTCCTTTTGCCCTCTGATGTTATGCAGTGTGTGGGCTCGCTCCTTTTCGCCTCCAGTAAATGGAAAGTTAAATATAGATTTCTGCCTCCTCTTCGAGAAGCACAAGCTGCACTTCAAAAAAAACATGAACTTACCTGATTGCAATTACAAAGAACATATCCCGGGCACATGCATATCTGCGCATATTGAGTGTGCACAAGTGGAGGAATTTGTAGAAAAAGATCAGCAGGACAGGATGTTGAACTCCCCCCCCCCCCCCCCCCCCACGAGTCTCGGGGTTAAGTGCTTGTTGGTTATCTCGGGGAAGCAAACCATAGGCGTTAAAATGCGACACGGGGCAGCACAAAGGGATGTTTATCTCCCAGCTGTGGCCAATGAGTAGCCGGCATCGTTAGCAAGGGATGCTAATGTGCAGTGAAGCGAAAGGTGTCATCAAGAGATGTGTCAGCCCCCTCTGGTTTATAAATAAAGTTCTTGAGGAAGGAAGTTTGGCGGACAGCTGACGCAAGTAATGAGGGGGCGGGGTCACGGTTGCCAGGATACGTTGGCTAGGGGGATGGTGGTGGGGACTGCAGCGGCGCTCGCTCCCTTCATCAGCAGGACGAGACGCTCCTTCGCAGCCTCGGAGCAATAAACACTCACCACCCACAGGAAACTGGCACATTCACCAGATTGCAATCTCCAGCGTATCCTGGCAAACTGCAGGGATTGGAAGACATATCACTGGGGATGCTGGGGAGGAGAAACCCACTTAGTTTACTCAGTTTGCCACCTTTTTTTGGTACGGAATAAGCCTTTGTATATCAAACTGATGCACGCTACTGTACATAATGTCAGGGATGAACTGTAAAACTGATATTTGGCACAAGAAGCGTCATCAACAGAATGTATTTAAGAGAAAATTCACACAGTTCCTTTGTTTAATCGAATGGTGATCCCTGCAATCACTAATGTTATATAGTCAAAGGATTATGTGCAAGTTCAGTTAAAGTAGTGGCTCATGGTGACAGAGAATTATCCCTCAACTCTGCAGTCCGCCTCACCTTTACGAAGCGTTTTAGCGTCTTTGAGCTCACAGTTTTGGTTTTAAAGCTGCAGCTTCACTGTTGTGGTAGGCAGCTGGTCTCAGCAAAATTAGCAACTAGCTGGCAAGAATCACATCTCCCAATTAATGCTTTGGTAGCTTTTTCTGCTCAGTGCATGTAGTTTATAAGCTGATGGGTCGGTTGTGTTTCCAGCTTGTACCGCCGCCCCAAAGTGGCCAAAAAAAAATCAATGAACGCCGCTTTAGAAATGAAGAACGGTATTGTAAATCAACTGATTTTTGCTGATAATCATGCTGCGCACAAAGTAATGCTTTAGCAGCTTTTTTTTTTAACTTACAGACTGCATTACTTCACTTAAAGCCCGTAATCTTGCAATCCTTTCCAGTCTTTGTGAAAAAAGGGGTCAACACACTGAACGCTTTTCTGTCCCTGTCTCTGAGCTCGTAGTCGGTCAGTGTCCAACTGCAGAATGTGTGTCAGTGGGCCACCCCGCTGACCAGAGCGCCGGCAAAGGCCCGGAGGAAAAAGTCGCTCCTTTCAACAAATGGACGCACAATCGGACCATGAAATCAGCATTTGTTTGAAGCTTTGAGGGATGAACACCATTTTCCCAAGACTGCACGTTTGTGCGTGCGTGCGTGCGTGCGTGCGTGTGTGTGTGTGAATGTGAGCATGACACCGGCGGCAGTGCAGTGCCTCATCCTTGGTTGGACAGATGTGTCATTAGCCAGTACATATTTATGGAAATAGCTCTCATCGAATAGGATTTACGCTTTATTTGAGATGGGGGGGGGGGCACAGCTCTTGTTATTTTATATCTAGGTCACTAAGCAGAAAGAACAGAATATTTTGGTCTGTCATCCTTATTCTTTTTCAGTTTCTGAGGCTCTGTACTTTAAAAGAATTCCAACTTAGTTTGCATTTTATGTGCACAAAAGGGTCATTGGTATGAACGTACGCCATTCTCCCTCTCTCTCTGTGTCTGTGCAGATATCTGGAGTCTGGGGGTGATCCTCTTCATGCTGGTCTGCGGTCAGCCCCCCTTCCAGGAGACCAACGACAGCGAGACGCTCACCATGATCATGGACTGCAAATACACCGTGCCCCCACACATCTCCCATGCATGCCGAGAGTGAGTACCACGCACGCGCACACGCCCCGCGCAGATGGACGGAGTACTCTGCAGGTGCTGCATATTTCATGTTTATAGATGTGTGAACGAGAAGAGAGGAGCGGCCTCGCTTTCCTCGGCTCCTCGTTGTCCTGCTTTCACTCGGCGCTGCAGTCCATCTGCTCCACCAGAGATGCAGCGCCGCGTTAAGTGTGTCTAATGCACCCTTTAAAATCGGCCCTCTATTTTTAACATGGTGAGGGTTTAACGATGCGTTCGAGCAGAGCAAGGCCAAATAGGCACCAAATACATTTTGAATGGCTGTAGCTCTGAAACCACATTGTCTTTGGACATGACATTACTAGTTTATTAATTATTGATATGATATCAAAATTGGCACACTTGATTTGATAAGTTGCTTGTGCATGTGGTCTTAACCCCCATGTTGTCCTCGGGTCAAATTGACCCAATTTCCCATATCAATGTTCTTTTTAATTACCCCAAATAACATGATTGATTCCACACAACGCTTTTTGGGGTGATTTTGATGGATCATTTTGGGGTGTCTTATTCAATTTTTATAGCATTTGAAAAAAAAATCAAAATATTATTGAGTAAAAGTTGAAATATTCCAGTCCGGGATTACCCATCAACATACATTCCTTTAATTTTATTCTAAATAATTCCTAATTTCTGCTTGTCTAACTCAAACATTAGGTATAATTTCCTATAAATGTAGTAAGTTAGTGTTACGTAGTGTTGAAAACGCCAAACAAAGGGACAAACATTGACAAAAAGGGTTGGAAAAAAAGGGACAAAAACGTAATAAAAAGTTAAAAACATCGATAAAACGTCAACAAAAGGGTGGATTTTCAGTTTTGACTGGAAGACAACACAAGGGTTAAACAAACAGCACGTTGTCCTATTTGGTGAGAGTTATTTAGCTAGGGAAGTTAGTTACACTACACACCAAAACCAAATAGTAAAGGTGGATAGCTTGTTCCCAGGATGATCCCAGGTGGGGTCGGACTGATCTGGGTTCTGAAGGCAGACGCTGATAACCCTGCTGTGGGATATCCGCTGCATAGGTGATACAGTTAACAAACAATACACTGGGATATAGGAACGCGTCCCCGGACCCCAAAGAAATGTATTTCTATTTGTGGGAACTTGGGACTGTCATGACATTAAATTCACTTGATTGGATGATTTCACAAACATTATTTTTTTTTTGTGTGTGTGTGTGTGTAAAAATCGCATGCCATGGGTCAAACAATTGAAGTCTCTAAATGCCAGACTGTGCTTCGGTGTTAAGTTATTCAAATTTGAGCTGGCTTTGTGAAGTAAAATCATTTTAAGCGGACATATTTGGATTTTGTGTGTTTTTAAACCAGAACTCAATAATTTGTGAGATTGCGCTCTCGAAATAAAATGTGGATCTTGCTGTTTTAGTTTCCAGTGTGGTGTAGCAACATCTTTGTATTTCACCATTTGCCGTGCCAGCGGAGTTATTAGGCGATTAGACCAAGAGCATGTTGTTGAATGAAGTGCATCACATTCCTTTGGAGATAGAAGGCACTCAATAGCCATAAGTTGATTTTTGATTGGCATCAGCTGCTTCATTCATGCGTCACAGTCACTGGTTTACCAGCTAACTTCTATTAACATCCAATCAGAGACGTGCTGTGTGGGTAAAGCATGTCCATCGGAATCATTTCTGGTTTGTTGAAATCCGGGTCGCGTATCCTTTTACGGAGGCATTTTGCGGCCGCTATTTCTATCCGCGATAATTACATTGTCTTCAACAACAGGCCAAGAAAGATTCAGATGATCGGACAGGTTGGAAACAAGCCAACAGTCCGGCCAGGTTATCAAATCCATTTTATTTGGAGGTAAAACAAAAGTGAGCATATCAAAAATATTGCTCATTTCACAGGGAAACTGTATTTATAAATTGACTACGGCAAGTACAGTGGGTCAAAGTTCCCACAGAAGTCGGTCTGTAAACTGTGATGGATGTTTACAGCGGACAGTTTGAGTAATAATTATACCATTAATCTTTATTTTCTCTTCTAGATTAGTTTGGCTCACCTTGGTGTTTATTTAAAACATTCTAATGCCAGCTCATAAACATAATTATCCCAAATATAATGGGAATATTGGTGTGTATCCAAACCCAGCGGGAGTAGTGACCAGATGTTTCTGTTGTGCCTCCTTCCAGCCTTATAGCCCGCATGCTGCAGAGGGACCCCAAGAAGCGAGCGACTCCAGAGGAGATCGGGGCCCACGAATGGCTTCAAGGTGTCGACCCCTCCCGGCCACCAAGCTGTCCACCCCTCTGGTGTCCCATCGCAGCCTGTCGGAGGAGGAGCACGGCTCCATCATCCAGCGTATGGTGCTGGGGGCCATCACAGACCGAGACACCATTACCGAGTATGTTTGCCTCTAGCTCATATACACACACGTTGTTGAAATGTGGGTGTGTGTGTGTGTGTGCGCGCATGTGTGATTGATTTGTCCCTCCATCTTCTCAGGGCTCTGGAGTCGAATCAGTACAACCACATCACAGCTACATACTACCTGCTGGCTGAGAGGATGCTACGGGAGAGGCAAGAGAAGGAGCAGCACAGCCAGACGCGATCACCCAGCCCCAGCAAGGCCCAGTTCAGGTACACACACACACACACACACACACACACACACACACACACACACACACACACGGATGATGATGGACAGAGTGCTGCCTCTGCAGTGCTGTGTCCTGTCACTTTCTAAAAGACAAGTTTGACAGCAGATGGAAAGAAGGAGCCTGTTTTTTTCAGCAGAGGATGACAGACTGATAATAGAAGAGAGGGTGCATATCGGCAACATAATCAGGGATGTACTGCCAAAAATATCTTGAAGTAAAGGACAAATACCTCATATTTGCCTTATTGAGAAACTGGAATTTAAAAAAAATTGTTAGGGATTCAAGAATATTTATAAAAGAGGTTGGTTGGGATGGCTCTTTAGCATTAGCAGCTAGATATCTGGTTAGTGTTTTACACCTATTCATAGAAACTAAATGGCAATATTTAAAAAATATGATAATACGATATTAACTTTCTGCTCTGTAATCTATAATCAACCAACCAGTTGCTATGATTTTACTTGATCTCATCTGGTTAAGTGTGTTTGCATCATGCAAATTCAATGGCGTTAGGACATTGGAATACAAAAATGCAATGGCCATTCATTATTCTAAAGTTGATTATGGGATGGGTCTTAAATGAAACACTCAATATTATGTATCTAGTATATTTAAATTAGAAATGTACAATTGACAACTTGTTCCATAAACACCGCCCACTCTGCCGCCAATTTGATTTTGCCCTGTAGCTCGGTCTGGAAACCTGCACGTTTAATTCTCCTGCTTCAGTTCAAAATTTTGGGGGAACCAATCACAAACTGGGATTATCTACCTGCCGCGCTATTGGCGGGTTTAACACGATGACGATAGAGAAGCGACCAAGCAGCTTCTTGTTTACATTCAACATAGCGGGGACCGAAGCTCTGCAACCCGTTGATGCCGCTGTCGCTTCTACGTCACCCGGATCGTTGGTCTGATTGGTTGAAGGACTGTCCAATTGGGTACAGAGTCATTTGAACGATGCCCGTTGGTCACGCCTCTTGTGCAGAGAAAACACAGATCAGTCTCCCTAGACCAACACTCAGTCTCAAATCTATTGAGCTTGGCTTGGTCTGACTATGGACTTACACTATGTGCTGTAAATAATGTTAAATATAATGCCAATACAATGTGTTCATTGGTGAGCTGTAGTGGTGTAAATGCGTTTTTAATTGTGTACAGAAGTAGGTTTCCTCTGTCTAAATACATACATACAGTATTGCTTATTCTGTTCAACCCCCTAAACTTGGTGTCTCTGTGTGTTTAACCCTTTACAGGCAGTCCTGGCCCACCAGAGTGGATGTTAACCAGGATGTCAGTGATGGCTTGGGGGGTCCGACTATCTCCCACCCCGGGGGGCCCCAGTCACCTGCCCGCAGTGCTGAGAGCCTCCATAAAGGCCCCAGGCCCAAAACAGCTCTGCTGGACCTCAGCCAGCGGCAGGAGCACCACACCCCAGCATCCAAGCCTCAGCAGTCTGCACGACAGAACCAGGAGAGGGGGCTCAGACCCCTGGTAAAGCCCCACTCCAACGCCCTCAGGCTGGGCTCTCTGACCTCAGTGGGCCCTTGCAAAACTCGTAGTCCAAGTCTTTTTAGCGTGGAGGAGGATGAGGAAGAAGAAGGGGAGGAAGACACAGGTTTATCCGCTTCTGCACTACCTGCTCAAGTGGTGCTTCGTTGCAAAGCCTCTTCCGCTTCGTCTCCGTCTTCTGCTGGTAATCGGCTGACGTCCCGTATGAGCGCTCCAGTTCTTAATCAGATTCACGAGGCGGATAAAGAGGACGAGGAAGAGGAGGAGAGGAGGGAGCTGCATGGATTCGGCCCGCCCAAACCCAGCCTCAGCCTCAATCTGAACTCTCGAATACCATCACCGCTAACGCTCGTACCCTCTCCTAGCGCTGATGTAACAGCACCGGTTGCCGCTTTCACCCCCAGCTCAGAGACTAGTGACGATGAGACAGAAAGTCACCATAAACCAGACACGCCGACTGTAGGGGGACAAGGGGATGAGAGAGAAGGGAGGAGAGAGGATGGAGAGAAAAGGGGGTCAGGGCAGGGCAGTCCCACCAGCTGTGCTAGTCCTGGATCAGGTTCGTGCCAAGGCAAGGGCACAGCCAAAGCTGCCAGCGGCCTGGTGGAGAGCTTAAAGCTGATGAGCCTGTGCCTGAGCTCTCAGTTCCACAACCTGACGGGGGGAGGGGGAGGAGGAGGGGGAGGGGGAGGCGGCGGCGGCAGCAGCAGCGGTGCCGTTGTCGCGGGGGAGACCCAGGACCATCCCATGTGGAGGATGTGCATGGGCGGCTCCACCGGTAGCCTGGACAAGGTCTCGCTACTGGGTGGCCCCTCACCCAGGGGGAACCCGTACCACCACCACCCGTCGCTGGGAGACGCGCTGGCGGACCCGCTGCTGGAGGGCCCCTGCACGGCCACGCTGAGGCTGGGAGAGCTGGACCTGGCCCGGGAGAACCACAGGAACATGAAGAACCGCGTTCTGCAGATGCCTCTGAGCGACAAGACTCTGTCCGTCAACATCCACCGGAGCCCCAAGGAGGGTCTGCTCTGTACCCCCACCCCACACAGCTGCTGCCAGGTCATCTAGAGCCCCTCCGCCCTTCCTCAGTGCTCATCCATAGTTTCCTTCTCACCTTGCTTTTGTTTTTAAGTTATGTCACCACTGGCTCACGTTATGGTTCGCATTTTATGCCATTTCCTATTATTCAGCACTCAACGGTGGATAACTGGGAGAAAGTCCAAATGCCTATTTTGCACATTTACAGACGCAAAACGTCTCCATGGAGGAGCCTGGGTGCCATGCCAAGTAGAAGTATGTGAAGCACTTTCCGCAGATTAAACTGGACACTGACGGAACATTTTAACCCGCTGGTGTGTTGAAATAAGAGACATTGAGTATGGAAATGGACACAGGAGGTGCTCACATCCCTGCTCTTACACACTTATATACACTACATGTACACATTTTGTGCACATCCACTACATCACTCTGATAAGCCGAGTAAAAGGGAAAGCGAATGAGTTGCAGTATCATGTTACATATCCTCTTTTGTTGTACTTGATGCTGTTTTTTTAATACCATTATTTTTAAAGATTTAAATTTATACTGTATTTTCTTTTTTAAATCTGACTGAAAGGGTTAACGCCTGTGTTTTCATTCCAGTAAGGAACAAAGAAAATGGACAGCGGCACACAAGTATGACGGTGGCACACAGTATTTTGTAGTCTATCACTGTTTTATTTTTCTATCTCCAACATGTCTCCACAGACTCTGAAAGAAAAGGCACACTCACTTGTCAAGTCTCTGCGCAGTTACATGGCAGAGTTTGTACATATGTGAATAACCTCCTATCAGTACTCTGTACCTGTAGTATTGACAGTAACATTGTATTGCAGTAGAACCCTGAATACTAGATCCTGATACACCATTATTGGCCACTCCTACTGGATATTCAAGGTTTTCGGTTGAACCCAGAGCTAGAAATGTGTTTGATGGCACGATAAAAACATCACAATGAAATGGTTGTAGCTCTTTAAATTCAAACCGAAACCATGTACATCCTGCAGCTGTCCAGGATCACGGTAGCCACTGTTGTAGCGTATTCCAAGACAAAAACAACAAAAGGGGTTTCAATTGTATCAAGTATCGGTCTGTGTAACTGGATGTGTGACCCACCCCTAGTGGAATATATAACTTGACAGTGCATGTGTTTTGCTGTAGCAACATTATTCTTACTCACTGAGGTCAATCCACCTGCTGTATCTACGTAACCTTCAAACGGTCACTTTACTGTAGCCTCACAACATACCAGCGACTGCAAAATGTACAACAAAAATGGATGTGCCATAAATCTGTCTTGAGCATATTGTACTGTATGTATATGATAGAGATCTATTAAAAGGAAATGACGTGAAAAGGAGTCTGTTTCTTGACTTTTGTTGAGTGAAAGGTGGGAAAGCGCACCTTCATTTTCTTTTACCAATCCACCTTCCATAGGTTTTGGGTGAGGTATTTAATGAAAACTAAAATGAAATGATTTATTTTTTACAAATATGTCTTTTTGGAGAGTAAATAAACATTTACAACATTGCTGTATAGGGACTATTGAGGACACTGAGGTCACGTCTGGGTTAATATGTATAGGAATTTGTTATATAAGACATGAAAGATTCCCTTGGGTTTTGTAGGACTGATCCTGAATCCTAAAATGTGACTGACAAACAAACAACATTTTGGAGATAATATTGAAATTTATAAATATACAGTATATTTGATCAGTTTGATTGTTTTGAATACTCTGTTTACTTGGTGGCTAGCGCATCTCTCCGATGGATGGGGCTCCGCTGGTGGGACTTAAGATTCATGAGGGTATAAGAAGAGGCACTACTGACTTGTGGGAAATGTAGGATCCATCCTTTCCCAAACTTCACCTGTACCAGGGCTTAAAAGTCAGGATGTCTGTTCCTCTGCTGCTCCGATTCTGACCATTCTTTTTTTTTTTTAATCCCACTTCTTGTCCCCCGGTAACCCTTCAAATAAAAAAATAAAAATCTTACAGTGAAGAAATACTTTTATCATATAAGATTGTTTGCTGTGCAGCACCTTTACTTCATCTACACACAGGGAAGGTACTGCCTCGTAGTTTAAAGGTTTTTTGTGCTTACTTTTTGTGAATTTTGCCCCTAAAAAGGTCAGACCTAAATTGAGCAAAATTTGACCCTTTAATTTACTGTTAGACTAAATTAAAGGGTCAAATTATGCAGGGTGTCAAACTCAAGTTCACTAAGGGCCACACTGGAACACAAGAATCACATCAAGGGCCAGACATTTTTAGACAGACAGTTTTATTTAATCAAAAAAGTCAAATATCTTTGACTGTTTTATTGCCTATGTCATATAGTCTTCACACTTAAGAAGGGCGGCTGTGGCTCAGTGGTAGAGCGGTTGCCTGCCATCGGAAGGTTGGTGGTTCAATCCCTGGCCCTGCAGTCCCATGTCGAAGTGTCCTGGGCAAGACACTGAACCCCGAGTTGCCCCCCATGCTGATGCTGAGTGTGAGTGTGTATGAATGTGTGTGAATGGTGAATGTATCCTGTAGATGTAAAAGCGCTTTGAGCAGTTGTTAAGACTAGAAAAGCGCTATATAAATACAGCACATTTTCAGATTGCAACAAAGTCTTAAAGGAGTCAAGCCTCATAGAAGAAAATGCCCCAAAAACATCAGAATAAGTTACAATTGTCAGAAAAACTAGGTAGGACTAATTGTAAACCTAAATTGATATGTGGATAGGGGCCAGATTTGGTCCACAGGTCTTTAGTTTGACACGTGGTCTAACACATAATTGCTATCTACCAACACAACATACATACTATAGTGCATAAGGAGCCAGAGATGAAGGCAGAGGTCACTTTAGTGTATATGTCCTGATATACCATCCTCATCTGTGATAAACAGAAAAATGAGGGATTATCGCCATGGAGGAGCCGAATGGGCCTGTGTGCAAGACAAATTCCCTCGTTGTGATTATTTTCCTGAACGGTCTGGAAGCTTCCCTCCAAGCACAGCAGGGGAGTTGTAATCTCCGCAACATCTGGGCTACTGTTCCACATCAGCCAGCTGGGAGGAAATCAGATCAGACCAGATGAGCCCATACCTAAGTGAGTGACCCACACACACACACACACACACGCGCGCACACGATGCAGGTGACAAGGTTGTCATGTGCGATTAAAAGAATGAAAGGACCACTGAGGATAGTGTGTCAGAAAGAGGATGTCATGTGTGAACCGAGCACATGCTGGAATTGTATCACTGCCACCTGATCCCTCTCTTCCTCTCTTTGTGCATCTATATTAGTTTAACAGTTTCATTAGTTTTACAACAAAGTACCGAACCAGATATGTTTCTGTGGTTTCTACACAGGATGCGGTGTGGTATGCGGGGGATTAATCTGGCAGACAGGCAGGGAAACACCATCGACAGACACTCAGTCACAGCAGCAGACAGATTATCTGCTTCTGGCATGTCAGCGCGCATTAACAGTCAGTTAATCCTGAACTGGTAATTGCACTGATGCAAACAGTATTTTCTTTTCCTTAAATTTGTCTTAAAACTACAACATAATCCTCTGAAATGTAGTAGTGGAAGCACAAGTACCTCAAATTGCACTAAAGCTACATAATCATTTGAAAAGCCCTCTTTTCTTAACATTTCTTTTCATTCAACCCATGTGCTTTCTGACAGCAGTACTATCACTATTATCATGTACCTTTATTGCAGTTGGATCCTGGGAATTATGTGGAATATGTAATGTGTGTGTCCCTGTTTTGACATTGTATGGTCTCTGTCTGGAAGGGTGTGTCTGTCAGCGGAACATGTTATCTTAGGCTGAACTCCTGTCGACCACCAGGCTGATAAATCTTGTTTGAGGAACAAAGCCTCGCAAACACACACACACACACACACACACACACACACACACACACACACACACACACACACACACCACACACACACACACACACACACCAACAAGAGAGAGACACGCATTCACGCACCCACCCACGGACAGTTGGTCTCAGTACACAGATGCTATTTGGCCTTCTGATGGATTTTTTTCTTACCTGGCATTGAAAAGTGTGTGTGATGCTCTCTTGATGTGTGTGTGTGTACATTTCATTTTACTGTAAGCTTGTTCAGAGTGTTACTGAAACTGTGTTTGCCCATCTCACACAATGTGAAACAGAACTGCCAGTGAGAGCAAAAGAGAGAGCGAGAGAGGGAAGGGGGGGGGGTCAAGTCCATTAAAGGGAAATTTCATTAGCCGTGACAGCCTGGGAAAAGGCAAACAGGAGAGGGAGGGTATAAAAAGAAACAATTATTCCAGACATTACATGGAAGAAACAGAAGCCGTGGCAATTCAAAAACTCAAAATTCAAAAAGGATACGACGTGGAATAGAAGGAGCAGGGAAAAATGCAAGGGAAAGAATGTGAAGAAAAACAAAAATGGAAGATCTTTTTATACCAGCTGGAAAACACTGGGAATAAACAGGAAATCATAAAGCAGCACAGCATGGAGGAGAGAGCCTTAAAGTCGCAGCTTTAAGAATATGAGAATAAATGGACAATAGAGCGGTGTTACTTATGTCAAGGACATCAGTGGGGACTTCCTCACAAGCCAAGTGCTTTGGGTTGTAAAGGACACCTGCTTTTAATGATCTCAGATATGAGAATAGCCTTGTGGATGTTACTGAAGCGTGTTTTTATAAAGAG
>NW_022603445.1:0-48552 GCF_008692095.1 Etheostoma spectabile
CAGAAAGACAAGGAGATGGAGAGAAGAAGAAGGAGGCAAGAGGAAGGTGTCGGGAAGGAGGCGGTGAGTTAAGGAAGAGGTTACTCCAGACTGAAGAGTCCAAAAATCTAATCTCAATATTAATGAATGCACACAGAGGGTTTCACAAATGTCTTTTAGGATTTATATATAAATGACTCTCGTCATTACATATGCACGTGCATATTACTACATACATACATACATACATACATACATGCAAAAGAGTAAGACTAGGCAATTCCAATTGCTTTGGCGCGAAAGAGGTTGGAGACATTGGCTTGAGTCCAGTAGAGCAGACGGCTCTGCAGAGTCGCGTATTTACGACTTCATGACTTTTCATGAACAGCTGAAGGAGCGGCGTTGTACATAGCAGAAACCCTGTTGTGCGTCTGCCCTATACGCGTGGCGGGCCGCCATCACATATCACACTAAAAGACGGTGGCTGTGGCTCAGTGTTAGAGCGGTCCTGCCAATTGGAAGGTTGGTGGGTCAATCCCTACAGTCCTATGTCAAGTCAAAAACACTTTCCCTGAGTACGGGGTGTACTTGTACAGCAGGCCTCGGCCCCAGTGTACTTATGTGTGTAAATGGTTCCTGTATTATGTAGAAGAACTTTGAGTAGTCGTGTGACACTAGAAAAGTGCTATAGAGAACAGTCCATTTATTGTTTTGTCCAAAAGAGAACTCAGGTATCATGGCCAATTTTTTAGTCAAACATTTTTGTCTTTTTTTTTAAAATATTATTTACACAGACACATGTTAATAAGACCAGGGCTCCTGGGCTCTACAACACGTTGTTGTGCGGCTCAGGCAGAGGGACCGCAGAGTTAGTAACTAACGTTAACTTTTCCCTGACAACGGAGTTGGATTTGATTTGCCTTTTTTTGCGGACTAAACGCTGCTCTGGCTGCTCTCCTTCTAACATCTTTACTCGTGCTGAGTTTTTAAATTCCACTGGATGCCCCCCTGACTGCTGAGAGGTTTTATGGCTTCGGGAAGGGCAGATATGTTCACATGCGTGTGTCATTCAGAATACAAGACAAATAAGAGTGTTTTTCAATACAGAATTTTTTTCTCTCTCGATTATACTATATTTGTGATTGTTGGAGTCAAAGTCTAAATTAAATCAAAATTCAATTATTGCACAGCCCTCACTAATGTTAACATATTCTTTGGGAATCTTTACAGTGATTCCCTTAAAGAAGCGACCAGGCCTGCCTGTTGCACCATCAAAACATCTTTCTGAACTTTCCATTTTCACACAGGAACATCTGGAGATGTTCTGCTAATGAAGTGTGGTTGGTCCAGACTACTGTGCATGTAGCTTGTAGCTCCAGTTAAGACTTTTGGGCCTGACATTTTAGTAGTTTCTTCCAGTTTGAATGCAGGAGATACTTGACACTCTGGAGTCCTATGGATTGGTCCCCTCATCAGCCCTTTCATTTTCTCCATTCAAACAGAAGATTTTAATCTAGTAAAACAGGGTCAACTAGAATTCACTCACACCTCCCATTAGTTCTTCTAACCCTTGTATCATTATCTCTGCATGTCCCCCCCCCCCACCCCCCCCCCCCCCACACCCCGCCTTAGGTCTACTAAAGGCACCTTCAGAAGATGGCAAGCTGGCGACCGGAGCAGGAAAGAAGGCAAGAAAGAGGAGGAGAGCCTACAGCAGTGAAAGAGGAGGAGTATGTGGTGGAGAACGTTTTGGACCGCAGAGTGGTGAAGGGAAAGTAGAGTTTCTGCTGAAATGGAAGGGGTTCTCAGAGTAAGTATGAGTCTAGAATATTAATGCTTGGTGTTCTTGGTCCTGATATATATAATATATTTACATATTGCAAATAGGTGTCAGCATGTTATCATGCCTCCAAATAGGAAGTTTTGGTATTTTGACACTACGTTGCAGACCCACAAAAAACCTTAAATAAACCTTACAGATGGCAATAGAAAAAAGGAATAATAGGAATGATAATAAGAGTGAGAGTGAATTGTCTAAAAACAAAGTGTGAGGAGATGTTCTTCTGTCTGCACTCACCTTTCCAGTGAGGAGAACACATGGGAGCCACAAGACAACTTGACCGGACCTTTTCGCCCGAGTACACAGAACCAAGGAGATGGAGGAAAGAAGAAGAAGAAGAAGGAGGGCAAGAGGAAAGGTGTCGGGAAGGAGGAGGTGAGTTAAGGAAAGAGGTTACTCCAGACTGAAGATTCCCAGAAATTTAATCAATCTCATATTGATGAATCCACATAGGGGTTCACAATGTCTTTTAGGATTTATATATTATACCGTAATTCCTCAAAGAAAATAGTGATAGTGCTGCATTACCATGGTAACCATGGTTCTGCAGCAGTGGAGCTTAGACACAGACATGCTGTGAACGATGCTTCTGGTTTTACTTAGATCGCTCCACCATGGCGTCTTACTAACTCACTCACTCTGTCTGTTGATATACAAACGCAGATCAATGGACATGCATGTATTTTTGGGGGTGGTGTATGAGGCCACCCCCTTTTCGACCAATTATTACATCTTTGTATGCAAAACCTTCTATCCCAGCCCTGGACCATTGAACTACATCCCATAATTCAAACAGCATTTATGATGTCACCCTACAAGTGTTCTCTGGGATTGAGGTCCAGGGATTGGGCTGGCCCCTCCATAACATCCATCTGGTTCATCTGGAACCAAGACTTTGCTCCTTCCTGGTGTGTTTGGGTCCTTGTCTTGTTGAAAGAACCGTTTCAAAGGCATTTCCTCTTCAGCATAAGGCAACATGACCTCTTCAAGTATTCTGATGTATTGGAACTGATCCATGATCCCTGGAATGTGATAAACAGGCCCAACACCACAGTATGAGAAACATCCCATAACCAGCATGCTTTACTGTCTTCACAGTGGACTGGGGCTTGATTTCAGTGCAGGGGGGTCGGAGGACAAACTGTCTGCGGCTCCTAGACCCAAAAAGAACAGTTTCCCTCTCATCAGTCCCCAGAATGTTGCTCCATTTCTCCGTTGGCCAGTCAGTGTGTCCTTAGCTTGTTTCCCACGTCGGTCAGGCGTTGGATGCCATATCAAGGCATTTTAAATCATTTTGGCAGAGCGGCTTATAATCTTCTGCATTTCTTTAAATGTTTTTTTCCCTCTCATATCAACTTTTTAATGAAAGTTCTCTGTTCTTCAGAGCAATGTCTGGAATGAGCCATTTTGCTGAGTATTTCAGTGTGAAATGCACTATAACCAGCAGGCACAACATGTGCTTCCTTCATTCCTTAAATATGTATATTTATACAGTATATAGATTGATTTAGGGCCATAACTGACACCTGTTTCTTCACAGAATCAATCAGCTCACTAATTGACCACAACACTGCTATTAATTTGAACATGCTCCTTTCAATTACAGATTAAATTCCACAGAATGAGCAGCATGTGTGTCATGACTGTTGGTTTTCTAGGACTCTAAAACACTTACTAGTAAATGACTTGCCATGTAGAAATATCACTTTTACCAAAAAATATGATTTATGAGTTTCACAAAGGCTTGAGGAAATGGAGCTTGTGTGGACAATACCACATTATACTACCATATTACTTAATTGCTAATGCCTATCAGGGACAATAGTTCCAATTTACTTTACTGGAGTAGAGCTGTTCCAGCAACATGAAGACAACACGGTAACCCCTACAGATACCAGTGAAAGCTAAAAATCTATGGGAAAATGTTACATATACAGCTTTCCTGGTACTAAAATCCTTGATGATCCCCCATTTGTTACTAAACAGCTGGCTAAAAGGCTGGCAACAAAATGGAGGCAACATAAATTGATCAAAAGTAGTTCATTTATCACAAACTAACCAACACTGGATGTTACATTTCCCATAATGCAACTCCATAATAGTGATGTTGGCAGATAATTAAGAAAAGAAATGCGTCAGTCAAACAATGTTCCATAGACATGCTCTAAATGTTGTTTCTAGTTTAAGATAGAGCTCTACAGCATGGCACCTCACTAACTCACTCTCTTGGTTTTTCTCTGTTGATAGAAACGGAGAGGAAGAGGAGTCAAACGTCACAGCTGTCAGCACTGTGACAAATCCTTCACAACATCAGGATATTTAAAGATTCATCAGAGAGTTCACACTGGAGAGAAACTGTACAGCTGTGATCAATGTGGGGCAGCTTTCACAGTACAGAGTCACCTAAAAAAACATCAACGCATTCACACTGGAGAGAAGCCGTACAGCTGTGAACAATGTGGGGAAACTTTTGCTCGTGGGGATGCCCTTAAATCTCACCAGCATATTCACACTGGAGAGAAGCCGTACTAGTGTGAACAATGTGGAAAAACCTTTACTAATAGTAGTAACCTTAAAAGACACCAGCGCATTCACACTGCCTCGTTGTGAACATGTTTCAGAGCCAAGCTGTGTCCTCCTCCTCATGCCCTGATAGCTGTGTTGTTATATTCTGATCTTCTCTCCACATTGAAGGCTGACCAGCAGTAACTTTATCTTCTGAGCAACATGTATGTTATTGTGGATCAGCTGGACTGTTTTCTCCCCCCTTCCTGCCTTTCCTCAGAACCCTTTACCATTTAGGCACCAGTATTGGTGCCTGAACCATCCTTTTAAAGGGGTGATAGAATGCAAAACCGATTTTACCCTGTCATATGTGAATAACGACAGTTCAGTGGGTAATAGGACATACATAGAAGCTTTAAATCCCATTGACATGCCTTTCCTCTGAATATCTCACATTTGAAACTGCCGCTGAAAACGGGCGAATCTCAACAAAGCCAAAAGATGACGTCATGATCTTAGAACCTGTAGCTTTGTCACGCCCATGGACGTATAAGGAGAACGGTCCCGCCGCCCCAACATTTACACACAGGCCACTGACCTGAGACCACTCCTAATGTTGCTGGCGTTAGGTCAATAAGATGTCCGACTGAGAACGCGACGGGCATGGCTGCTGTTTATAAGGAGATCCAGGGAACTTTTCCCCAAAGACAGTTTTCAAAACTTCGGACAATTTAAAGCAGGATTTGCTAAGATGCGGTTGCTGTTCCGACTGTCTGGTCATCCCAACCACAAGCTGTAAGTATGATTTCATCGCTAACAGTAACATTAGCAATGCTAACGTATCCTGAAGCTAGCATAGGCTGAATGTGTGTTGATTACCTGTTATGGCAAAGGGGCTAACGTTTCATTTTCCTAACTGTTCCATTCGAATCAATACCCTGTGTTGTCATGTAGCTCCATCTATAGTTCACCATGCATGTTTGTCCACTTTGGCAGGCTACTTTTTATTGTATTTCAGCAAGAAAGCTAACTGCAGCTGAGTAGAATCCTGATAGTTTGCTTCGACAACAGAACTGGAAACGTTATCATTTCATATGATATCGAGTCAATCTCGTGAAAACAGTGTGTATATAGACGGCAATGTATTGATTTGCAGTTTTTTTTTATTTCAAAGCACATCACAAGAAAGTCAAGACACGAAAGATGCAGCTTGCTAAACAGATGGTCCGAGTGTGTCATCTCGGGGACACAACTGTCTCATAAGACATCAAGACCTCACATATCATACAAGGTAACCTTTCTACTTATTCTTAGTAAACCAGACGTCTTATAGTGTTTGTGTAGCATTTAGCAGAGCAGTGTTGTCTAACAATGTTACCATGATGAGGGACTTTTATCAAATATGTGAGCCATTACCAACACATTAGTGAATTATTTAAAGTAGGAATATAACTATTCATCTGGATCATCACTGATTGGTCTGATCTCAATCAATTGCATTTCCTTTTGTGGGGGGGGCTGCTGAAAATAATTAGGACAATGGGTAGGAATGTGTTTGTATACAAAAGGCATGACTGAATGCTAGATTGTGTGTTGACGATGCCTTTTGCAGGCATGTACACGCCCTATGAACGTCGTCATTCAACAATACAAGTCTTTAGAAAGGCAAATGTGAATGGGGGACAAATGTCTGCAGAAACTGGTTTTGTTCATTGAAGGAGTGAGACACAAGCACTGGTCTAGAGACATCAAGCCTAATGGCCGGCCGTCTAAATGTAAATCATTTCAGTTTTAAGCTGCTCCCACTGTAAGACACTTGTAACAACACTGGTTAGAGTCCAGCTTTGGCACAGCTTAGAGGTTTAGCAACTGCTTTTGCTGTGAGTTAACTGGAGTATTTTGCTTGGTGTGTGTAAAAGGTAATACAGTTATGTTACAAAATTTATGTTTTTTGTTTCAGGTTGCATCTTGCCGCCACAACGGAAGACAGCCAAGGGGAAACTAATGTCCAGACGTCTGTTCCCAAAGGCCAAAAGGGGAGGTTACACCGTCAAAGAAGTGAAGACATCCAACAATTTGTAAGTTCAAATATTTTTTTATTACAAAATTTGCATCGTATAGGCCGTAAAAATAACTTTTCACACTCTACAAACAACAAATCTGAATGTGCAATGGTATAGGTGCTAAAAATGACTTTTCACACAAAACAGGCTATGTCTTAGACCTGATGAGACTGGTGTTTGAGGAGATCATCCATCCCCCTTCCTTATCTGGAAGCAGTCCGGCAGATTCCTGGGCCCCAGGACCTGTGTGCTCAGCTCGACAAACACCCAACCCGACATACTGCCCTGAAGCCTCCAGAAACTCCCTCCACGCAGCACAACACAAGAGGGGATCACGACACGGACACTTCTACCAAGAAAACCCAGCATCAGCTCACCAAGTCCTCTAGGCCCTGGGTCTGCATGGCCTGCAAAGAGAACAGGGTGTAGTGGACAATCACATTTTTTATCTTTTAGATTTCAGAGTAATGATGATTGTTTTTAAACTAAATAAAGTTTTTAATTTTGTTGCCTTGATAATACTGTGTTTTTGTAATAATGCTGAACCAATAATCAATGGGTATTGTTATAGAACTGCTAACAGTGGTATCACATTGGCCTCACCTTTCCATCCCTCTGATTCTCAACTGGCCATGGTCAACTCTGTAAATATTCATGGAATTTTGCAAAGAATATATATTGAGGCCCACCGGATGAATGCCAGGATGGTGAGTCATACAGGTTATATCTTCAGGAACCTGGGTCATTCTTTTCATGACCTGTAAAAACAAACCATGAGATTGTTGTTATTTCATAATGTTGAATGAGCAGAAAGCATAAAGTAGCTTGAGTTAATGTATCTAGTTTTAGTTACCTGAGGTATTTATTGGCAACATATTTTCTCTCTCCTGGGGCATTTGTGGACAGTTTCAACAAGAACACCTGCCAAGGTAAGATGTATGCACCGTAGTTGTTATTTTACATATTACTACATGTAAAGAAGGTAATAATCTCAAAGTCAGATGATCTAATCAGCAGGATAGTAGTTCCAAGATAACATTTGACCTACTGACAAATGGGGGGGTGGTAATAATGCTTTAGACGTAGCATACAAACTGAACAGAAATAGTAGTCTCCTGTCCAGCTAAGTGGACGTCCTGTTGTAAGATAACATATCACTACTACGTGTTAAATAATTAACGTAACTCATAATCACAATCAGAGACTGTCGTTATGAGCAGCTCTATGAACTAGACATCTTGACTGAAACTGCGAGGGTACAAGTAGTAAAATATTTGTCCGTGTGCACATTAACTTATGTTGCTTACGATACTAAAAACAAGGCTAATACAAAGTTATTCTTAGGCTACAACACTGACGTGTGAGTATTACACTAGTATAACAACGGACGACTAATGTTGGGCTATGTGTTGAAAATGCCAGTAAATGCTAAATGACCAAACTTACCAGTCTGAAGAGTCATTTCCAATCTACTGGCAAGTGGCTCCTCTACATCAGATCCTTCCTCTGATTCAGGCTCAAACAGATACCGTTCAACAGCTAAAGTCTCCACGCTATCTCCAACTTGGATGTTTTAGTGAGTGTTGTTGGTCTTGTTGCACACCAACCAATCAGCGCGCAGCTTATTTAAATATTCATGAGCAGACCATATAAGGCAGAACACCTCTCGTTTCAAGCCAGGTCAATTTAACAGGGTGGTGTGAGGGGCAAAAGAACAGCAAAAGCAACATTTTCAGCCCAACAAATGTTACATACCCTATCAGGAGACCTCAAGGAACAGCGTGATATACTCTATACAACCATTCAATCACCCCTTTAAAGGCCGGTCTGGGGGGACAGATAGTCTCCTCTATAAAAGGTCTGAAAGAGCAACACACACAGGATACTGATACGCTGGAAAAAGATTAAAGGTTGATCAGCACAACTACATGGAGGGTGTAGGTGCATTATGGGGAATATAGTTTGGCAAATTATATATCTGGTCTATGTTTCTGGGCGTCCCATCTGAGGACAGCAGGTTCTGGGCGTCCCGTCTGAGGACAGCAGGTTCTGGGCATCCCGTCTGAGGACAGCCGGTTCTGGGCATCCCATCTGAGGAAAGCAGGTTCTGGGTGTCCCGTCTGAGGACAGCAGGCCAGGAGTCACACAGCTGCACAACTACAAACCGGGTACACCTGTGTGTGTGTGTGTGTGTGTGTGTGTGTGTAACTCTAACATTTATGGAACATTGGCTCCATCTACTGGATCATTTGCAGTAATTGCCTTACTGTTTAATAACCTTCATCGATGTGTTTCCATGTAACTTTATGTACTATGTGTATATGTACACACTTTATTACACATCCAACTTCTATCTGTACATAGTAGTCAGACGTTACCATGTCCATCTTTGTTTTTTAGCTGTAACCATATGTCTGTTTCTGTGTTGAAAGCAACACAAGGCCGGACTCCACTTCCCTTTCTTGGCCAGGAAGTGTTGCAATAGTCGATGTGCAGACTCACCGCTGTGTGATACCCCTTATTGATCCTATGTGGATACCCCTTATTGATCCTATGTTGATACTCTTTATTGATCCTATGTGGATACCCCTTATTGATCCTATGTGGATACCCCTTATTGATCCTATGTTGATACTCTTTATTGATCCTATGTTGATACCCCTTATTGATCCTGTGTGGATACCCCTTATTGATAAATTTTAGCGTCAAACACTTTATTTCCATCATTGTCATGCATCATTTTCAGGAGCAAATGTCTAAAATATGATTCTTCAGCATATTAAAAACAAAAATTTTAAAGTTCAAATCCTCACAAATCTATTTTTTATGTTTCTCTTCCTTTTACCCCGATGTAGCAAAGAGGACACACACACACAATGTAATGATTAAAGAAGGTAGTGTCTCCAACCTTACCTCAATTATGTGTGTGTGTGTGTGTGTCCTCTGTTCTAATCTAAGCAGACTCATTCCAATACATGTTATTGCATGTTAACTGTCTGCAGTGGATGTGCTGATGCTGAGCCTCTTGGTTCCTGTTTCTAGTTTCCTTTTACTCTCCAGAGGCCGTGTCTCAGCTCTCGGCGTGGAGCTCCAGATGAAGGTCTCTGAACTCGTCTGTCTGGAACGTTTGACTTGTCAACTCAAGCTGTGGTTCTTTAGTTTCAGAGCACAAAGCTGCAGAGAAACAACACGAGTTTCAGAGAGAGGGTCACCTCATTACTAAAGGAGGTAAGAGGGGGAGTGTGTGTGTGTGAGTTTGTGTGTGTTGACTTCAATCAGTGACAAAGGTCAACAAAGGTGTCTGTGTGTGTGTAACCATAATTGTGTGTGTCTTTTTGGTATGTTTTGGATCATCGCAGGGACAAAAGATGGAGACGCCTCAGGAAGTTGTCTTAAGAATCTTAGAAGCCTTAGGAGCTGAGGACTTTGAAAAATTTAATTGGCACCTGCAGCAGGAAGGAGCTCTCAACGACTTCCCAGCAATCCCAAAGAGTAAACTGGAGAGAGAAACCCGGCTTAACACCGTGGATATGATGCTCCAGACCTACAGTATAAAGATTATTGATCTGACCAGAATAGTTTTAGTGAAGATGAATCAAAATGATCTGGTGAAGAAGTTACCGTGTCATGGAGAAGTCAACACCCCAGAACGTGAAGGTAAGTCATATTCATTATAAATTTAAAAAATGGATGTAACAAAGATCAAACTTGTATATACCAGTCTTCAACAACCATTAGCTGTGTTACCTATGTCTCCCTCTCATCTACAAAGATACATATGTTGTGTTGACAAGAAGAGAACCAGCTCCCAATCATCCACAAGAGAAAGTACATTTAAAGGGTCTCTGACAACAAAACATGATGAAACCCAGTCAGACTGTTTTGGTAACTCTGCTGGTTAGAGTTGGCACACTCTGATGTCTCTGGAAGATACTGCTTGGAAAATATTAATTCCCTCTGTAATTAAGTTATATACCTTCTGGTTTATTTGGACGATGAAAAGTTCATAGACGTATGACTGAGACACAGTATAGCAGTAACAAGAGGAGAAACTCAACAGAACGCACCCATGACCGAGCTGCAGCTCCGCCATCTTGGACTGAACCCGCACAACCTTTTCTAGAGTTTGGCCTCTTGTTACTTCTACACTTTTGACTGAGACACCCAACATATCAGTAGTTTTTGTGAATAGATTTGATGAATAAAGAAATGTGCCCACTCACACTCACCAAAACAAACCCTCATTGACATCATTGTTTTATTCATTCAGAGATTCGTGCTGCGTGTCAGCAAATACTCAAATCTAAGCTAGACAGGAAGGTCCAGCGTGTGTTTGAGGGATTGCTAAGCAGGAAACCAAACCGTTCTGGATCAATGTTCACAGAGATCTACATCATGGAGGGAGGGGCTGCAGGGGTCAATGATCAACATGAGGTCAGACAGATTGAAACAGCATCCTGGAAACCAGACAGACCAGAAACAATAATCAGACAAGAGACATCTTTAAAACCCCACCTGGAGAGATGAACCAATCAGAACCGTGATGACAACGAGTGGCTGGCATCGGGAAAAACAGTCTTAACACAGAAGTTCACTCTGGACTGGGCTGAAGGCAAAGCCAACCAGGACATCCAGTTCATATTCCCATTCACCTTCAGAGAGCTGAATGTGCTGAAAGAGAGAAAGTTCAGCTTGGTGAACTTGTTGATCACTTCTTTAGTGAAACCGAAGAAGCAGAGCTCAGCAGGTTTGAAGAGGTCCTGATTCTCTTCATCTTTGACGGTCTGGATGAGTGTCGACCTCCTCTGGACTTCTTCAACACGGAGGTCCTGACTGATGTTACAAAGTCCACCTCAGTGGGTGTACTGCTGACAAACCTCATCAGGGGAATCTGCTTCCCTCTGCTCGCCTCTGGATAACCACACGACCTGCAGCAGCCAATCAGATCCCTCCTGAGTGTGTTGACATGGTGACAGAGGTCAGAGGGTTCACTGACGCCCAGAAGGAGGAGTACTTCAGGAAGAGATTCAGAGATGAGGGGCAGGCCAGCAGAATCATCTCCCAAATCAAGAGATCACAAAGCCTCCACATCATGTGCCACATCCCAGTCTTCTGCTGGATCACTGCTACAGTTCTGGAGGACGAGTTGAAGACCAGAAGGGGAGGAGAGCTGCCCAAGACCCTGACTGAGATGTACATCCACTTCCTGGTGGTTCAGGCCAAACGGAAGAACGTCAAGTATGATGGAGGATCTGAGACTGATCGAACCTGGAGTCCAGAGAGCAAGAAGATGATGGAGTCTCTGGGAAAACTGGCTTTTGAGCAGCTGCAGAAAGGCAACCTGATCTTCTATGAATCAGACTTGACAGAGTGTGACATCGATATCAGAGCAGCATCAGTGGTCTCAGGAGTGTTCACACAGATCTTTAAAGAAGAGAGAGGACTGTACCAGGACACGGTGTTCTGCTTCGTCCATTTGAGTGTTCAGGAGTTCCTGGCTGCTCTTCATGTCCATCTGACCTTCACCAACTCTGGAGTCAACCTGCTGGCAGAAGAACAAACATCACCAACACAGTTCTACCAGAGTGCTGTGGACTTACAGAGTTCAAATGGACACCTGGACTTGTTCCTCCACTTCCTCCTGGGTCTTTCTCTGCAGACCAATCACAATCTACTACGAGGTCTGCTGACACACACAGGAAGTAGCTCACACACACATCAGGAAACAGTACAGTACATCAAGACGAAGATGGATGAGGGTCTGTCTGCAGAGAGAAGCATCAATCTGTTCCACTGTCTGAATGAACTGAATGATGGTTCTCTAGTGGAGGAGATCCAACAGTCCCTGAGTTCAGGAAGTCTCTCCACAGATAAACTGTCTCCTGCTGAGTGGTCAGCTCTGGTCTTCATCTTACTGTCATCAGAGGAAGATTTGGACGTGTTTGACCTGAAGAAATACAAAGCTTCAGAGGAGGCTCTTCTGAGGCTGCTTCCAGTGGTCAAAGCCTCCAAAAAAGCTCTGTACGTGGGATTTATTCATCAATAAATACTCTGATATCTTTTTACAACAGGAGTTAATAATAAATAACTTCCTGTTGTCTCTCCAGGCTGAGTGTCTGTAACCTTTTAGAGAGAAGCTGTGAAGCTCTGTCCTCAGTTCTCAGCTCCCAGTCCTCTAGTCTGAGAGAGCTGGACCTGAGTAACAACAACCTGCAGGATTCAGGAGGGAAGCTGATCTCTGATGGACTGAAGAGTCCACACTGCACACTGGAGACTCTCAGGTCAGACCAAAAACTATAATCTTTGAAAACAGTATTGAAAAATACTTTGGAAATATTTAAGAAAAGTGAATGTTTCCAAAGTATTTTATTCTGATTTAGAATCACTTCATAAATAATGAAATATGAACTGTGGCTGATATCCAGAAATCATTTATATTTTAATATTATCTGACTTTGATTACTGGACATTTGTTTAATCCTGATTATACAACAAGTAAATCCGACAAGACAATCTGATTGGTCAACTAGACATTTAGAACATACTCAAATTAGCATCAGCTGTTAGGATCACATCAGCTGTTTGGACCACATCAGCTGATTGGATCACATCAGCTGTGCCACTGACACGTCAATAATGTTTGTGGACGTATATTATCTAAAACTATAGAAGTTAAATAAATCAATGAAAAATATTTCTTCTCCAGTAGATATTTTAGTCATAACCAGATTAATTTAGCCAACAGTTTGGTGTTTATATGTGCGGTAGTTATTTAGTTTTGGAAAATTTCACAATCTCTATGTTACAATGCTAATGTTAGCTTAAGATGACTGTCTGACTAACGTTTAACACGGAGAAACTACAAATCCTCTGTTTTTCTTTATTTTTTGAGCAAATTGCCCCACAATAAGAATACGGTTGATTTTTAAGATTATTTTTTGGGACATTTTTAGGCCTTTATGGACAGGACAGTTGAAGAAATGAAAGGGGAGAGAGGGGGAATGACATGCAGCAATGGGTTGGTGTTGAACACGGGCCCGTTGCGTTGAGCAGTAAACCTCCCTCTCTTTTGTCTCTCTCTCTCTCTCTCTCTCTCTCTCTCTATACATATATATAGATAGATAGATAGATATAGATGTGGGTGCCTGCTCTACCAACTGAGCTATCCAGGCGCCCTAATGAATTCAGTTTGATTATAACTTTTTTAAGTTGGTAACCGTTGTTGTATAAGCGCTTTATTACACGAGAGGGTTCATTTAGCATCATATATCACTTAAGTCATGCTTACGAACGTCAGCTCCTCGGTCCTAGCAGCATCACTGTTGTCCCAATAATGACGTTAAATCAAACCGTCTTGTTTAATATTGCTTAATTTAGTCAGGATTAATTATCCTTTTTCCAAATTGTTTAGAATAATATAGGAAGAGTTTTAACATGTTTAAAATGTATTTCATATTCTCTAGCACCAAAAGTCCAAACGTCACATACAAACACAAATGTTATGTCTTCTTCATTACTGTCCCTCCAACAAAGCTCTGTACGTGGGATTTATTCATCAATAAATTCTCTGCTATCTTTTCATAACAGGAGCTAATAATAAATAACTTCCTGTTGTCTCTCCAGGCTGAGTGGCTGTAACCTGTCAGAGAGAAGCTGTGAAGCTCTGTCCTCAGTTCTCAGCTCCCAGTCCTCTAGTCTGAGAGAGCTGGACCTGAGTAACAACAACCTGCAGGATTCAGGAGGGAAGCTGATCTCTGATGGACTGAAGAGTCCACACTGCACACTGGAGACTCTCAGGTCAGGATTCATTAACCCGTTCAACTGATGACCATTTGAACTCTGACTACCTTAAGTTGATAAACAGCTGACGTGTAGCTTTGTGTCTCTTTATACGATAAACTTCAGCAGTATTTACTTATTATATAATTATTATTTTCTAGACCCAGAGGTACTTTCCATAAGGAATTTGAATCCATTTTTAATTTGCTTTTGTTGTTGAATAATTAAATAGTGCAGATGATTTTAAAAATTATTCTAAATCTGGACTAAAATGTACCTGTACAACAAACAAAGAAAGAACTAACACATGGCTCCATGTGTTGACAGAGGCTTCCTGTGTGTTGTTCTGTGTGTTTGCAGTCTGTCAGGCTGTCTGATCTCAGAGGAAGGCTGTTCTTCTCTGGTCTCAGCTCTGAGCTCCAACCCCTCCCATCTGAGAGAGCTGGACCTGAGCTACAATCATCCAGGAGACTCAGGAGTGAAGCTGCTGTCAGCGGGACTGAAGGATCCTCTCTGGAGACTGGACACTCTCAGGTACACACACTGATCAACATAAAGGAGATATTTGTGTAGGAAGTTTTAACCCTCTGAACCCAAGAGACTTGCCCACGAGAAAAACAGCACCTCCGATTCATAGTTTAATCATTTAATAACCATAAAAGATACCGGAGGTTGTGGCTAAAAGGTAACGAGTTAGCGGTTATGGAGGTCTCTTCTGGGTCTTTCTAGCCTTTTCGGGGTCGTTGAGCATTAAATCCAAACCGTTACATCCAAGATTTATCCACTTTATGTCTTTAATTCATCGCGTTTTTTTGACAGATTAGAAAGAGAGACATGTTTAAAAGAGAGAGACAGGTTAGAGAGAGAGGCAGGTTAGAGAAACAGACAGGTTAGAGAGAGAGAGACTGGTTAGAGAGAGAGAGACATGTGAGAGAGAGAGACAGGTAAAGGGGGAGACAGATTAGAGAGAGAGAGTCAGGTTAGAGAGAGAGACCGGTTAGAGAGAACAGGAACTAGGAATGAATGTAAATGAGTAAATCTCAGCACTACATTAGATCAGAACCAAGCTGTGTGAGAGAGTGATGTAATGCCCCCCCCCCCCCCCCCCCCCCTCCTTTCAGGGTGGACCCTGCTGGAGTCAGATGGTTGACACCAGATCTGAGGAAGTGTAAGTGTGTTTTTAATTTCCTCCATCAGACTGTGACATCACTCATTCAACCCTGTGATGTCAACACCAAAGAGCTGATTGATTAATGACTGCAGCTGTGTTGTGTCTTGTTCTCTCCGTCAGATTCTTGTGAACTCACATTCGACACAAACACTGTGAGCAGGAAACTCAAACTGTCTGACAACAACAGGAAGGTGACACGTGTAAAGAAGGATCAGCCATATCCTGGTTATCCAGAGAGGTTTGAGTCCTGGTCTCAGCTGCTGTGTAGAGATGGTCTGACTGGTCGCTGTTACTGGGAGGTCCAGATCAGAGGATGGGTTCATATATCAGTGAGTTACAGAGGAATCAGGAGGAGAGGAAACAGTGTTAACTGTGGGTTTGGATATAATGATCAGTCCTGGAGTCTGTTGTGCTCTGATGGTGGTTACTATGTCCGTCACAATAGCAGACAAACATCCGTCTCCTCCTCCTGTGTCTCTGGTAGAGTAGCAGTGTATGTGGACTGTCCTGCTGGCTCTCTGTCCTTCTACACAGTCTCCTCTGACTCACTGATCCACCTCCACACCTTCAACACCACATTCACTCAGCCTCTCTATCCTGGGTTTGGGATCTGGTCTTCTGGCTCCTCAGTGTCTCTGTGTCCTGTGTAGGACGTAGTGTCTGTTTGGCACTTATTGAGATCCATACCTCCTCAGGATGTGACTCTACAAGTGCCTTTTATGGCAAAGGCAAAAGAAAGGCTATTCTGTTGCTTGTTGAAAGAGGAATATCTGAGTGTATTTCCAAAGCTGGGTAGCAGTTTTAACCTAGACAAGTCTACCTTTGAGCAACGTTGCACATATGCGTGCCACCTGTATGGCCAGTCATCTGCCGAAAATGTGAACGATGCAAGACACAAAGCATCCTGCATGGCGTCAGCTTTGCCAGAACTATCCATGCCCCAGACAAGTGACGCCCTCTACCAACACTTCAAAGGGCAAACTACCAAGCAGCCATAATGAGACATTCTCTGTAAGGTATAATGTGTGTCCCTTCACCCGTTGGCAATGGATGGCACCTCAAGGATGGTGAGTTAACAGTGACCTGGATGACTAGGAATCCTGCCCCTGGAAGGTTGCTGCAGGCAGTCCACTGTTGATTTATGTTGTTGCCAAAATTGTTTCACAGGAAACAGAGGAAAGACCTTCATAGGATGATGGCTCTGATAGTGATGGTGATGATACCGATAAGTAAATATGCACTGTGTTATAATTTAAGTTGGCTTTGAACTGTAAAGTACCTGTTTTAGAATTGTCCATTTGTTTTTTAAGCATTCAACATTAGGGGGACAGGGTAGCATTTTGAGTCATTTCAGCCATTTTGGACCAAAGTGTGCTTATATTTTTATCTTTCTGTGATTACAGAGTACCTACTGAAAATGTTGACGTATAAAACATCATTACTAAATGTATGTTTATGGTTAATTTAAGTTGGTGCCAATCCGTGAAGTTGAAGCTTTTTTTTTAGAAAAGTGCCAAATGTTATGGTCTACATTTTCACTAGATTCACACATAATGCACCACAACCTGTCTCATATGATAAGGTACATGTAAAACTATCAGTTTGAGAGATAATTTGTGTTGATAAAATGAATATAATAAAGTTTCAAACAAAACCAGTAGCATGGGAATATACATTTTTCAAATTCATAATTACCTACATTTCATGGATTGTGACAAAAAGCTGCAGGGTATTTTGCGTAGAACTTTTAAAGAAGGACTTACTTTGTCGTCTGGATTCGAACCTGCTTGGAGAAATCCCAATGGATTTGAAGTCCATTGCCTTAACCACAACAACCTGCAAAATCGTAGTGCAATGGCTTTGTCTGTGGATTCTCGTGGAGGCAGCTTGATTGATCGATATGCTCCCTTATTTGTACCATAGCAGATATCTAATGTTTTATCAAATCAGGTTGGGCAAGTAACCTTTCTGGTTACTTCTTGACAAATAACTACTGCGATGGCTGGGAATCAAACCCAGGTCAACTGCTTGGAAGGCAGCTATGCTCACCACTATACCACCATCACTGGACAACGCATTTGGTGTCCTTAAATGTTGGATTTTTCCTTTTTATTAAAATAAGGCATTAAGATTAACTTCCAAAAGATGATTTTTCTAATTCCTCTTTTTAGTCAACTTCATCATGGGTTCCTAAATGCATGCTTACCAATGTATGCATGTCTACCTGCATGCATTTCAAAATGTAGGCCAAGTATGTACTTAAAAAACAGAAACAGAGCCGTAATTACACAGAAAAAGAATTTTACAGCAGAAAGCATCATTTTAAGGACACAGCAGACCTACAATGAAATTGTAATTGCACTGCTTTGAAAATACTAAGAACCTTCTTCATCACAAACCTGATGGTGCAGTACTTGATCCACATGGATCCACTTGCTGTCCCTCTGGCTGTTCCTCTCTCTGTCCCATTTAGGTTTTCTTCCTACTCACTCTCTTCTTCATCCTCCTCACCCTCTGGAATATCCCTCTCTGTGTCAGAGCCCTCCTTTTCATCACATGCCCTCTCTCCAGACTCACAAGACTCAATACAACAACAGGCTTAAATGAACTGACAGCATCAGTTTTATGACTTACTGTTCTCAAAGACGCACACAATCTCAGCTGATTATCCTCCGCACAGCTAGTCTCTTTTTCTTTTCTCTCACTTTTGTCTCTGTGTGGCGTGCTCGCCCGCTCGCGGTATGAGGCGCGTGTCAGCGCTATTCTCTGACATGGACTCACGATCACTCCTGATATACGACCTTTAGTACAAAACTAAAGTAACAAGCCAATTTTATAAAATGTAAGCAGTAGAAAATACCAATATTCATGTTAAAATGTATGGAGTACAAGTAAGTAAAAATATCTGAAAAATCAACTTGAGTATAGTAATGAAGTGTTTGTACTTCGTTACTTCCCTTCTCTGATGACCATAAAGATTAATATTTTCATGGTTTGCAGAACTGTACCTAAGCTGCTCTGTGGTCTTCTGCAGAAGGTTAAATCCCAGGATTGGCTCACTCCAGGTTATTTAAGCAACAAACGTCCCTGGGTGGACTTGAACCACCATCCTTTCAGTTAACAGCCGACTGCGCTGACCTGTTGCGCCACAGAGACTGGGCCTGGCTGATGTTTTATGAGCGGGAGCTCGATCTTTAAACCACAAGCTTTTGCTTTATGGCTTTTTGAGGTTTGCTGCACATGTATGCTTATTAGGCTATTTTTCTATTACTCAGAAATTGGGGAAGCTGACTCATGCTCATGCTGGAACAACAAAAGTCCCTGGATGGACCTATTGCGCCACAGAGACTGCATCTGTCTGATGTTTTATTGTTTCTTTCTGATGTTTTTTCCAATTAGATTAAATTTTGTATTGGTAACTCCAGTGAAATTATTTTCTGCATAGTGAGGACTAGATTAGGACTGGATTTAAACCTGATTTAGGTTTCCAACTTCGGCCAAGGTGCGTCTGTTAAAACACAGACGAAGACAACTTCTTTCTGATGATGCTTTATTACAATCAAGCATCAGTATGAACATGGGGGGGAATCAACAGCCAGGTGTAACCTAGGTAACAGGTGTAACCTAGATAACAGGTGAAGAACACCAACAAGCTAACTTTTAAATTTGCCAGAACTTTAGACCAGTAAGACAACAGGCTTAAATGAACTGACAACATCAGTTATATGACTTACAGTTCTCAAAGACGCACACAATCTCAGCTGATTATCCTTCAGACAGCTAGTCTCTTTTTCTTTTCTCTCAAGTTTTTCTCTGTGAGGCGTGTCCGTGCTATTCTCCGACATGGACTCACAATTACTCCTGATATACAACCTTTAGTACAAAACTAAAGTAACAAGCCAGTTTTGTAAAATGTAAGGAGTAGAAAGTACCGACACTCGTGTTAAAATGTAAGGAGTAAAAGTAAAAAGTCGCCCAAAATATAAATAGTAAAGTAAAGTAAAAACATTGGAAAAATCTACTTGAGTACAGTAACAAAGTATTTGTACTTCATTACTTCCCATCTCGGATGACCATAAAGATTAATATGTGCATGGTTTGCAGAATTGTATCTTCTAATAGACATAAGTCCAATTGGGTTATCTTTGGACTAATCTATTGTCTTTTGCACGATAAATGGATAAATTAAAAGAAAAATAAATAAATCAAACAGCTGGCTCACTCCAGGTTATTTACGCAGCAAACGTCCCTAGATGGACTTGAACCACCATCCTTTCAGTTAACAGCCGACTGCGCTGACCTATTGTGCCACAGAGACTGCTCCTATCTGATGTTTTATGAGCGGGAGCTCGATCTTTAAGCCACAAGCATTTGTTTTATGGTTTTTGAGGTTGAGCTGCACATGTATGCTTATCAGGCTATTTTCCTGTTACTCAGAAATTGGGGAAGCTGACTCATGTGGAAATATAGAAGCTGGAGAACAATAGTCTGTTGGGGGGGGAAAGGAAGAGGAGGGGGAAGAAGGGGGAAGAAAAAAGAAAGAAGAAAAGAGAGAAAAATGAGAAATTGAAGACATGAAGGTATTTTAGCCCCCCATGAACACTTAAAGAATTTTTTTGATGTTTTTAAATTTTGCGGGCAAGCCACGGCTGGGATTCGAACCGTCGAACTGTGGAACATTAAGTCTACTGCCAGTCTAGGCATTTTACTGCCCCCTACTGTCTTTTAAAATGAACAGTTCTTAGTAATTTAATTGTCCACAAGGCAGATATTCCATCAGTTTCTTTATTTTAGTCCAGTTTTCCAGTTTAAAAACAGTTTAGTGCCTTATTTGGAAATCACTTTCCAGAATTTGGGGTGTTCCTCAGTTATAAAGCTGGGCTGGGTTGCAAATATTGATACAATAAATAATAATTGCAAATAAATAATCATTGTTAAGTTCTTCCCCACACCTTACAGAAAGGCTTAGTTTTGATCTGATTGCAAGGATTGTTTGGCATCTTTTATGAATGAAAATTGATACACTGTATTATTTATTCCTACCTTCCTGAAGTGAATAGCATCCTACATGTAACTGTTACTGCATGTTGTCATCATTGTCATCAACATTATCACCATTATTATTATTATTATTATTACTATTATTATTGTTACCCACTTTAGTGTAGAAAAAAAGGAATAATAAAGATTTTTTTGTAAAGGTTGATGGTAACTGTTGATGCACCCTCTTTTTTTTTCTTTTATTTTATTACAGTTAGCTTCATTCAACCACTGATTAGAACATTGATTATTTTTCTCTATTTAAATCAGATCTTGAGTGCTTTTCATGTTTGCCCCTCAAACGTTTTTCTTCTTTTCTTTTAAATCCTTTTTTAGCATTCTAAGTTTACCTGTACTTAAAGAACTTTTTTTCAGGAAACCCAAATTTTGTCGCCCAATATGGAGGAGTAATGGCTCTTTACAGTGAATATGCAAAAGAAGATGTTCTCAAATTCAGCCCAGGTAAATGCTCAGCCCAAATTCCCACAGACCTAAACCTACTAACTTAATGCTGGTTACAATATTCTAATAATCAATGTCAGAGAAAAATGACAAAGTGTGATAACATTTTTTATAATGTATAACAAGTATTGGCATTTTACAATAAAGTATTGGCTTTTTCCTTGCAAAGGTTTTTTTCCCCAATAACAAGCATACCATTAGATATGGTCCCTGTGCGTGTCACGATGTGGCGGACAGTTGTATGCTGGTAATGTAGCCGAGTGGTCAAAGGCCCTGGATTAAGGCTCCAGTCTCTCTAGAGGCGTGGGTTCAAATCCCACCAATGCCATTTGCTTCTATTACATAGCTGGAAGCCAACCGATGTGGTTTCTTACAGCTGTGTCATTTGGGCTGAACTTGGTGAAGTAACTAGAATCATCCATCAATTACCTTGCTGAGATTGTTCCTTGTTAACCTGAGGTTCAACAATTGGTGAAACCTTCCTTTCCAGCACTTTGGAGTAGAAAATCAACAAAAAAATTTAATAATTTATCGTGATCTCCATATTGATCAAAGTAATGGTCGTTATCATTTTGGCCATAATCGTGTAGCCCAAAGAGATCTAATGTTTTATCAAACCAGGTTGGGCAAGTAACCTTTCTGCTGACTTCTTGTAAAAAAAAAAAAAAAAAGCAAGTAACATCACTCAAAGAAAGCTACTGCGATGGTTGGGAATCGAACCCAGGTCAACTGCTTGGAAGGCAGCTATGCTCACTACTATACCACCATCACTGGACAATACAATGTTCACTTCAAATCTTGTAATACATCTGGGCATTGAGACTGAAAGTGCGCTCTATCACTGAGCTACAGCCCCTGATGAGTCAGAAATTCCCTCCAGGGGGTCCTGTGTTATCACATCAACAAGAAAGGGAAGTGTGTTCATTTACATTGTCGCCCTTCGATAGCTCAGTTGGTAGAGCGGAAGACCGTAGAGGCATTAAACCGAAATCCTTAGGTCGCTGGTTCAAATCTGGCTTGAAGGAGCAGTCTCTTCAAGAGTTGCCCTTCACAGATCAAAAAAGTGTTTCTGATTCTGATCAAGAGATGGACAGATGACCCAGAAGCATAATACTTCTTGCCAAGACAGAACAAGAAAAAAAAAAGAGGTGGGGGAGATAGAATTAAGTCCTGACAGAGTAGAGAACTACAGACAAAAGATGTAAAATAGTGCCAAGTGTGACCAGAAGAATTGGAAAAAACTAGCTCCTCCTTTCTCCTGTTTTGTACACAACCCAAAGTTTTACAAAACAAAATATAACTTTCCCCAAATCCCTCAGTTGAATCACAGTCAATATTTGTCTCACAAACCATCTCAATGTCCAATTTAAATAATTTATCCAACAGAATTGAAACTTAAACTTACCCGCTGTTTGAAATTGCTTCCTTGTTGTTTGGATTTCAGAGATGAATCAGCGAGCCCTCCTTGGTGGGAAAATGCAAAGACATAACAAATTCAGTTGTCTCCTACAAGGAGAAGACAAAGAGGACAGATACAGAAGTAATTTACTCTGAGAGGCATTGGAGATCTTATTATGAATAATTAATGTGAAATCATTGGTTAAATGTAAATTTTCATTACAAGTTACTGTTGAAAAACTGAAAAGAATTGTTATTGAGATAGAGGCAGATGAAGTGTTTATGATCCATCAATGATGACAAAAGGATACATCTGCTGTCTGGGGTCTGATTTAAAGGAAATGGTACTCTTTAAAAGTGTTGGGGTTCCAGCGATAAACTAATGAGGAAGAATTTGAAAAATCTAAATCAACCAAAACTAGTCCAGGATCTTTCAAATGTAACACCTGTATCTGTCAAGTCCAGACCATTCCTTGACCGGGAATTGAACCCGGGCCGCGGCGGTGAGAGCGCCAAATCCTATCCACTAGACCATCAGGGAGTCACATCTGTCAAATTTATTTTTGTAGATGTGATTTTCCTTTGTGTGTAATTTAGCATCTTTCTCATCTTTTCTCTCATTTCCTCTTTTTTTCCTCCTTTTTCCTCTTCCTTTTCTTCTTTTTCCTTCGTCCCTCTCTCTTCCCCTTTTTCCTCTTCTTCCACCCCCTATGAGACTGTTGATCCCCAGCTTTGGCGCAATGGCTAAGGCGTCTGACTATCAGAGATGGCAAAAGTACTCACTTTCCGTACTTAAGTAGAAGTACAGATACTTGTGTTAAAAAATACTCGGTAAAAGTGGAAGTACTGATTAAACTTCTTTACTCAAGTAAAAGTAACAAAGTACAGGCTTGGAAATTTACTTAAAGTATAAAAGTAAAAGTAGCCTTGCGAAAGCTACCTGGAGCACACAAATGTTACTAGAGAGACGCTGAGGGACATCAGTGGACATGGAGGACACGTCTTTATATGGCAAAGGCTACATTTTAAATGGATGTCTGCCAACAGGCCTAAAACATAACATATATGATTATAATGACTCAAACTGGGACTCCAGGTTAATAAGATTCTGACTTATTAGCAAGATATGAATTCAGTTGTGATTCTGTGAGAATTAACAGATCCAGTTTTTATTTTTAATCTTTCCCCCTAACATTTAAATTAATCTACATGTAGGTATGTGCTCAAATATGGCTTCTGGAAATAAAATAAAGGATTTAAATATGAATGACTAAACAGACATTAATGAAGAAGTTCCCCTGCACATTGGCCAGGAGTCCTTCTTGATGCCTACTGTCTCAAACATCTCTCTCAGATAAGGCCGAGGATGATGGGAATGTCTTGCTGTTTTCTTCTTTTTCAATCATGTCGCCCTCCATACAACTATGTGCTAACGTTAGTGCCATCCATACTACTATGTGCTAACGTTAGCACCATCCATACTACTATGTGCTAACGTTAACACCATCCATACTACTATGTGCTAACGTTAGCGCCATCCATACTACTATGTGCTAACGTTAACACCATCCATACTACTATGTGCTAACGTTAGCACCATCCATACTACTATGTGCTAACGTTAACACCATCCATACTACTATGGGCTAACGTTAGCACCATCCATAATACTATGTGCTAACGTTAACACCATCCATACTACTATGTGCTAACGTTAGCGCCATCCATACTACTATGTGCTAACGTTAGCACCGTCCATGCTACTATGTGCTAACGTTAGCGCCATCCATACTACTATGTGCTAACGTTAGCACCGTCCATGCTACTATGTGCTAACGTTAGCACCATCAAGGCACAATGATTTGCTGTGAATTAATGCAGAATGCAGAATCTGTTGAGTTGTCTTAGTCGTGCGTCAAATGCAACGTACAGTAGATATATTCCCATCCATTTATATTGAATATGGTATTGATGACGTAAACAATAATAGCGATAACTCCAGTGAAATAATGTGAAAGTTGAGGACTAGATTAGGACTGGATTAAAGGTGAATCTGGTGTCCAACTTGGCCCCAGGTGTGTCTGTTAAAACAGACGGAGACAACTTCTCTCTAGCTAAGTTTCTATCCACTTCTCATTTGAATTACAGAATCTGAAGTTCGGTCAAAAAAAAAAAAAAAACTCATGCGAATAAAGCTGGTGAAACTGTTGATTAAGATCAACATGCAAACTGGCTAACAGGTGAAGAACACACCAAAACCACTAGCTAACTTACTTTAAATGTGAAGAACTATAGACCAGTAACAGGCTTAAGTGAACTGACAACATGAGTTATACGACTTACAGTTCTCAAAGACGCACACACATGATCTCAGCTGGTTATCCTTCGGACAGCTCCTTTTCACTTCTCTCACTTTTCTCTCTCCGTGTAGCGCGCACACCCGCTCGCGGTGTGTGGCGCGTGTCCGCGCTATTTTCCGACATAACCTCTTGTAAAAACGAAAGTAACGAGCCAATTTTTAAAATGTAAGGAGTAGAAAGTACCGATATTTGTGTTAAAATGTAAGGAGTAGAAGTAAAAAGTCGCCACAAAAATAAATAGTAAAGTAAAGTAAAAATATCAGAAAAATCTACTTGAGTACAGTAACGAAGTATTTGTACTTCGTTATTTCCCATCTCTGCTCCCAAGACATATGAGAAGTGTTTTAGAAAGGAAAAGGGCTTAGGTTTTACTTATATGTCTGTGATATCAATACATATCTGGAAGATTTATTTATTTATTTATTTATTTATTTATTTATCTTTAAGGCCCTACAACCATTTTTAACATGCAAGTGACCTCACTGCAACCCAAATATTCCAATAACCCAGTTTGTCCTAAAAAAATGATATCTTGACTGTAGACATCAGGGTTGATGTTTTACAAGCTTTTTTATTAAATGAATCCAGACGGAAATGAAACTGTAAAAATGGCCTCAGGGCCCAGAGCGTGTGACTATCACAGAACGCAGTGCGGTGAGCTGAGGAGTTGTATTCAATCCGAGTACAGGCTATCAGATAGCATAACAAGCACTTTAAATGTAGTATATTTATTGCATTATGTTTTTATGGGTGTTACGGCAGGTATGAGAACTGTAGTTTCCATTTTTATAGATGAAATTAACTTGACATTAAGTTTACTCTTCAGCAAATGTAGACATTTCACTTCAGAAACAGATGCTTTGATAAACATGAACACACTTAATACTGCTCCAAAGTATACCAAATAGCAGAGGATGGTTTTGATCCATCGACCTCTGGGTTATGGACCCAGCACTCTCCCGCTGCGCCACTCTGCTCTGCGTTCAAGCTCAGGGGCTGGAAAATCTGTGAGTGACATTCCGAGGAAAGGTTGGGAACCGGTGGCAACCAATCAACCAACAGCAACATTTGGTAGACCTTGTCACTATTTTTTATGTGATATTCCTAATTTCTCTGTCCTTAAATTGGTGCTTTCTGCTGTCAAATTCTGTTTTTGTGTCAAAACGGGTCTGTTTCTTTTTTTAAGTACATATTTGGCCTACATTTGAATTGCATGCGGGTATACATGCATACAGTGGTATGCATTCGTTTAGGAACCCATGCTGAAGTTGACTAAAAGAGGAATTAAAAAAAATCATCTTTTGGAAAGTGATCTTAATGCCTTGATTTAAAAAAAGTAAAATCTGAATCTAAAAGCTGTTCATAACCATGGGCTGGACAATCTGTGAATCACATTGTGAGGGATGGTAAGGGAACATGTGGCAGCCAAGGTTACCGTGATGGTTTGGACTGGGTCGACTAGGGTTTTCTGCTGCTCTCGATCAGACGGCTGTACTCACTCTGGTTTCTCTTCACAATACACAAGTCTTTCGCCTTTTACTAAAGACTTCCTTGAAGGGGAACCCCCCGATGAGATGAAACTCTTTTTGGTGGGCTTTGCTGTTTGGCCGAGCCTTTTGTACTTGTGAAAATTAAGCAGCTCCGATCGCTTCCTGCAGGTTTTTCTGGCTCTGGAGCTGTGGAGTCTGGATCTGTGGTTGGAGACAACTGCTGCCTCCATGTTCCTGATTCTTGTGAAGTGAATGCAATATCTCTGAATGCCTAGAGGGAGTCCCTTTAAATTTGGCATACATAACCACTAGGAGTCGCTGTATATGTATTTCTCCTGAACTGGTGTACATGGTTAATGTAAAGCCCCAGTGGCCTAGTGGGTTCAAGTCCCATCTGGGCTGATTTTTAGCAGAGTGGCGCAGCGGAAGCGTGCTGGGCCCATAACCCAGAGGTAGATGGATTGAAACCATCCTCTGCTGGAGACACACTGATAGACACTCTGAAAGGGTGATGCATCAAGAGGTTATGACATATGAGGAATATCATGTTCTGGTAGTCTACTGTCCATTTTGCCAAATCAACATCCACTACCCGGTCAGGACCCTGTAGTAATATTGACTTTCCAGTGATGTGATGGTAAGTGGTTGGGCTGTATACAGGTTTTGATCATATCCATCGGTTGCATGGACAGGACATCAATACCCCGGTTCCCCCGCATGATCGCTCTCTTGTCTTTGTTGTTCGATGACTATTTGGGCTCACACCTAAACACACCCGAAGCATCTCAGACGAAAATCCCTCTGCACCTCAAAGTGCTCTCAAGCACTCCCAGCTGTGCGTTTGCAGAAGAGCACCTTGTTTTCTTGTAGCTTTGGAAAAAGGCTTTAGCTTATGACAAGGTAAACAAATAACACCATTGTGCTTCTCATTCGTGTGTTCACTTCAGTTATGTATTGAATCAAATCTTTAGAGCTAATAGCCCTCATTTATCAACCTAACGTAGAAATCCAGCGCAGATATGAGCGCAGAAATCCTCTTACAACAGGCTTTACGTGAGATTCATGAAACGTTTGTATCACACCAGTCAGAGCGTAAGAATGATCGTACATTGATAAATGCAACAGCTGGAAAAAATCCTATTAAAATATAACGCCCGAGTATATTCTCGTTTTGAGGCCTCGCCTCTACTATTACGACATAGTTAGACATAATCCGCATAAGAAGTGGAGATTGAACCTTGACATCTCAGGTGCTCTGGTGCCGCCAGCTACCACCAGGCCCAGGGGAATATGCCGCCTAAGAAAATGCAATCCTACCCGATGAGGTTGAGGAGATCAAGAAATCTCTGGACTTCTTGTCGGCGGAGATTTCAACTGTTGCAGAGCAACAGAAGAAAATCATGGATCTGATAAGTGAAATAAAAATGCTAAAGAGGCAAAGCGGGAGAAGATTGGTTTTCTGTAGAATCGAGCTGCTGACCTCGAGCAATATGTGTGATTATCAGCGGCCGGAGAACCAAACAACAGAACTATGCCAGGGTGGCCGCGGATGCTGGATATACCACTGCCAGTCCGAGTGAAGCTACCGAGGAAGAGAAGGAGATGCTGGAACAACAGGCCAGGCCTGATTTTTGGACAGAAAGGCATTTATGTTGATAGCGGGGACATTGAGGATTGTAATACTCTGCCGAGCAAAAACAAACAGCATCTGCATTGGTAATAATCCGGTTCACCAACAGAAAGAAAAAGTCAGCACTCCTCAGACAAGGAAGGAAATTAAAAGGCACCAAGTTTACTTCAGCGAACACTTCAGCAAGAAAAATGCTGATATTGCCAAGAAAGCACTCATACTCAGAAGCAAAACAAGACCCAGGCAACATGGGCAAGAAATTGTAAAATTTACATCAAACTTCATGGGCTGACTTTTAACTGCAGGAGCCTTATCGCAAACCTTTAAAAAATCAAACAGTACCTGAAACAAGAGGAACACAATGTTCACAGCATTTGCAATAACAGAGACTTGGCTCACGGTAGAACAACCGGAGTTGGTGGAGATTTAGGGATATGAACTATCATTCATGAATAGGAAACAATCAAAGGGTGGGGGGTTGCATTATATATTGACCCAAGATATTAATGTCAAATAGTTACTAAAATGTATTTTGTTTTAAATACAATCATGGAATGCATCACAGTACAAATTGAAATGGAAAAATCTAAAAACATTCTAATGAGCTGCATGTATAGGAAACCGGGATCGAATAATGACATGTTTAAGGAAATAATTACAGAAATATTCAGTAATATTCAGTAATTTCAAAATGTTTTTTTATCTGCTGAGATTTCAATATTGACTTGCTCAACCCACAAGACCACAACAAAACAACAGAGTTCATTAATCTGGTGTACAGTCCCGGTTTGTATCCCTCAATCACTCGACCAACCAGAATTACAACCAATACTTCTACACTAATTGATAATATATTTACCAACGTCACTGTCTATAAAGTTGAAAGTGGACTAATAACAAATTATGTCAGTGATCATCTGCCAGTTTTTGAAAACACCATAGCTACACTAAGACCAGGAAGGACGACAACATGACAGATGAACTGATTTAGATTTTGCATTTTCAGAAGAGGACCTTGTTTTCTTTTAGCTGAGAAAAAGGCTTGCACTCGTAAAAGGTAAACAAATTGCACTTTATTGCCCTTATTAAAAATTTAGGCAATTTTAACAGTACAATACAAACATAAGAAACTACAAAACAACAATAACTTGAAGGCGTACAATTAAAAATGGCCAACTTCTAGTGTGTTGGGTTAGGGTTAGGGTTAGGGTTAGGGTTAGGGTAGGGGGTAAACACCACGTCTTGACGAAAAAATTTAATAGACAAAAAACGAAAGGAGATAGAGGATGAAACCAAGCTCCGCCTCCCCATTTTGGGGTCTCTGGACACGCCAGAAGTGTCCGCATGTCTCTACGACTTACGGTTCTCGAGATATGCAAAAATGGACAAAATTTGACGAAAGAAAGTTCATAAGTCCTCGTAGGAAGGTCGCAGCCAGCTCACACTTGGTTCTTTGTAATCCTCTCCTCAAGCCGGATTCTTAGACACCCAACATGGCCTACTTTTGTGACATTTGTTTTTTTTCATTTTGTCTTACTTTGACTAGGACGATTGTATTGCGTTGGGAGTGTGTTCCCGGTGCTCAGGGTTAGGGTTAGGGTTAGGTTGGGTTAGGGTTAGGGTTAGGGGTTAGGGTTAGGGTTAGGGGTTGGGTTAGGGTTAGGGTTAGGGTTAGGGGGTTAGGGTTAGGTTAGGGTAAAACGCAGTGCCCTGGATGGGCGCTGCGAGGGGCACGGGCACAAGGGGACCCCCGGTGTGATTAAAACACTTAAATTTCCTTAAGAGACCTGGTTTGGTTCTAAAAAACTGTTTAAAAGAAGGCCATATGCTCAGAGCAAGGCCAAGGGACCACAGGACCAGACGGACAACGGGAACATAAAACTTTAAATAAAAGGTCTCCTCCACTCCTGCTCAGCTCCTCTCCCCTCTATAATGAATAAATTACAATAATTAAAATATATCATATGTACATTGTAAATACAGAAAAAAAAGGGAAGGGGGGGGGGGCGAAAGAAAAAAAGAAAAGTTAGATAAATAAAATATATAAAAAGTTGTATTGATAAATACAATGCCCGGTGTCCTGTTAAAAGAAATACAATTAAATATATTAAAATATTCTTTTGACATAATCACATTTAAAAGTACTAAAATACAGTTTGAATTGCTTGCCCCTAAGGTTAAAAAGTACACATACCATTAAAATTAGTAAATAAGTGCTTTAAAAAGTGCTTATGAAGATAAAAAGTGCCATGCAATAATAAATAAATAAATAATAATAATAAAACATTTAAAATACATCATAGGATAAAATCACACTGTTAGAAACATGCATAAACCGATGGTATGTGTATCATCATGTTAAAATCCAGAGGCAAGCAATTCATGTTGCAAAACAAATAATAAATATTAATAATATCATTAAATATAACATATAAAAACCCGAGAAAGAAAATCATAAAGGACCACCAAGGCATCTAGTAAATAGCTTTATTTAAAAGAGTGAACATGTAAAGGTCTGTCTATATTTAGGTCGGGCCCCCCTGCAGGCAGAAATCAGTTACCTAAAAAGAAAAAAATAGTAATAAAATCTGGACGGCATTACATAAAATAAGAGAGTTATAAAAATAAAAAGAAAGAAAAAGAAGGAGAACACGTAAGGGGGTTAAAAGACTGGTTCTAGTGCCCTGCAGAGGAGGTCCCGATAAAACCTGAGGAGAAAGGAGATCAGAACAGTGGGAGGGAAGGGTTTCTGCAAACTAAAAACTTAATTAAAAAGAGAAGTGGACCCATGTAAGTACTTTTCATTCAGACCCAAAGGGTCTATGGTTTTTAAAAAATGGATCCACTTCCTCTCCGCTGCCCGTCGCTGACCCGTGGTCCAGGTTCTGTTGCTCTCCAGGCCCATGCTCTGAACATTTTGAGGGCCGTGGAGTTTAAAATGTGCATATAAAACAGTTGTGCCATCGCCCTTATTTAAAATGTATTGGTGTTGTTTTATCCTTAAATAAAGAGCATTTCTTGTCTCCCCCACGTAAAACTTATGGCAGGCCCTGCACCTGATTGCATAGACCACATTAATGGTGGTGTTTGCAGGACCTGTCAAGGGCTAAAACCAGCTCGGCTGTGGGGGTTAAAAATGTGGGGGAGATGAGTAAAACCAATATCCGAACCTCGAAGCGCCTCCCTAGGGTCCTTGTTCTTGTTTAAATTCGTGTGAACTAACATGTCTTTTAAGTTTTTGTTTCTCCTGTAGGCGGAGATCATGCGGCAGTCCTTCAGCACATCGCACTCTTCCCCCGCCCCCCGGAAGTTCCTCTTTATTGTTGGCATTAAGCTTCTCAGGTTCTCCGAGTAGGTGACGACCAAAGGGACGAGGGTCGAGCTGGACGGCTGGCTGGTGCTGGTCTGGTCTCTGTTTGTGAGACCGCCGCTGACCTCCGCCTTGATACCTCTAAGGAAGCGCCTCGAGTAACCCCTCAACCTCATCGCACTAAAAAGTGTCCTAGTGGCCTCCTCCACGTGCTCCGGGAAGGTGCAGATCCTGTGGAAGCGTATCAGCTGGGACTTGATGAGGCCTCTGTACGTGGCTTGGGGTGGTAGCTGGTTTTATGAAGGAGTGCATGGCGATCTGTGTCCTTGAAATAAACCTTGGTGGCTATTGTCTTTGACTGGACGCCGGGCTGTGGAAGAAGACCCTCGTATCGAGGAACTCCACTGTAACGGGTTGAAGGGTGTGCTTAAGTTTTATTTTAGGGTGATGTGAGTTGAGGGTGTCCAGGAAAGTCAGGAAAGTCGGTTCTGAGTTGTCCCATAGGCCGAAGATGTCGTCCAAGTACCGGAAATAAAGCAGGGGTTTGATGGTGAGTTGATGGAAAGCTGTTTCCTCCCAATGGGCCAGGTAGATGTCTGCGTACGACGGAGAGTACTTCCGGCCCATTGCACACCCGCACAGCTGGAGATAGTGTTTATTGTTAAAGGTGAAGTCGTTCCGGGTGAGTGTGAGATGAAGTAACTGTAAATCTGGCTGTCTGGTCTGGATGGGTCAGGGTGCTTATTAAAGATGTGTTTTATGGCAGAGAGGCCAAGTGAAGTTTCAATATTGGTGTACAGTGAGTCTATATCTATTGTAAAAAGGAGAGTGTGACCGGGTACCTGGAGGTTCTTTATTTTATTAACAAATTCATATGTGTCCTTGACGTAGCTGGGGTGCAGTTTAGAAAGTGGGTTAATGTAGTGGTCTATGTATTCCGTGATGTTGTAGGATTCTGATCCGCAGTCGCTGACTATTGGTCTGCCGACCGGAACAACAAAGGGGACCGTCCAAGTCTCAGGAGGCTTGTGGATCTTTGGGAGGAGGTAAAAGAGGCGAGACCTGGGCTCATCCGGACCGTCCAGGTATTTCTTCTGTTTAAAGTTAATGAATTTGTTTTGGTAAAGTTTGTCTGTAATATCCCTAATAAGTGTTTGTGTTTCTATCTGTAATGTGTTAGTAAGTGGTCTATAATATGTGATGTCATTTAACTGTCTGTTGGCTTCTAAAATGTAATTGTTCTTGTCTTGAATAACTATTTGGCCCCCTTTGTCTGCCGGTTTTATGACTATGTGTTTGTTATTACCTAAAGAATTAATAATCTGTTTGTGTTCCTGACTAATGTTGGGTGCTTTGTGTGGAAAGGGGCGCCAATGTGTGAGTGCTTGGTTGTTTTTATTGATTAATTGTGCTATTTCTGGTGATATTGTGTCCAGGTGTGGTTCCCAATGGGACGGTCCGGTGAAGAGCACAGGTTCCCGCCTCTGTCCTCCCTGAAAGTGATCCAGGAGTTTAAGCCTCCTGTGAAAGGTATGTAGGTCCCCCCTGAGCTCCGGCCGGGTGGGAGGTTTGGGTGTGGGGATGAAGGTGAGGCCCTTCTCCAGGATCTCCAGCTGTGCAGGCGTGAGGGAGAAAACAGCAGAAAGATTAGTTATGTTTGACTGGGGGGTTGTACTGTGACAGTTGGTCCCCGTTATGAGTTTAATTGCTGTTTCCAGTACTTGAACAACATCTCGGCCGTGTCTGCTGTCCAGTGGATATTGTCTCTGGCTGTCTGGAAAAGAAGTGGATTGATTTCTGCAAGGAAGGTGTATTTTGAGGTTATTGCATTATTGAGGGTGGTTAGTAGTGCCTGCTGGCGTGGATTCAACCTGTTGGAAAAGTTTATTACAGGGATGTAGATGGTGGCGTTTGGAAAAGTAGTTTGACCAGTTTTTACCATCTGCTGTAGCTGTTTGAATATGGTGGTCTGTTCATGTTCTGAAAGGCAGTTGTTGAGTCCGGCTGAAGGATGACTCCTTATATTCCCTTCTGCCCCAACAGAAAGCTCTATCATGATTGGACAAAAACCCTTTGATTCTAAACGAAACACTTCATCTTATTCTTTAGACTTGACGGAGCCAGCTGCTGTCTCTGTCCTTATGGTTATTGCGTCAACAGATGGCTGTCGCTGTCGTTCTATCTTAGAAGTGAAGAGATTTATCTTTTCTATAGATTAGTTCCGTTTCCTGACCTAAACTTTGGGCAGCGTGACATTTGTCTATCTCCTGACCGCCTGCATCCATAAGCTAAAAGATTATATAATCTAATATATATAAACACACACACACACACACACACACACACACACACACACATATATATAGACATGTAGACATACATACACATAGACTACACACCAGACACACAAGAAACATGCATCTTTTTGCATTAAGAACAATAACAAGCCTGAGTTAGATAAGACTGGGAGAGTAATACCGATACACACACACACACGAACACACACACACACCACACCACACACACACACACACACACACACACACACACACACACACACACACACTGTTTGCTGCAGGTGGCGAGCACTAAACCAAATCAGGTTCTATTGTTTATGACATGTACACAAAATCTAATCTTTATGGCACAATAACGCTTAGTATAATATAAACATACATTTAAAATAATCTAAAAGATTATATAATCTAATATATATAAACACACACACACACAACACACACACACACACACACACACACACACACATATATATAGACATGTAGACATACATACACATATACGTACACAACAGACACACAAGAAACATGCATCTTTTTGCATTAAGAACAATAACAAGCCTGAGTTAGATAAGACGGGAGAGTAATACCGATACACACACACACACACACACACACACACACACCCACACACACACACACAACACACATATATAGACATATAGACATACAGACACATACTACACATAGACTTACACACCAGACACACAAAACATGCATCTTTTTGCATTAAGAACAACACACACACACACACACACACACACACACACCACACTCACACACACACACACACACACACACCCACACACACACACTGTTTGCTGCTGGTGGCTGAGCACTAAACCAAATCAGGTTCTATTGTTTATGACATGTACATAAAATCTAATCTTTATGGCACAATAACGCTTAGTATAATATAAACATACATTTAAAATAATCTAAAAGATTATATAATCTAATATATATAAACACACACACACACACACACACCCCACACACACACACCCACATATATAGACATGTAGACATACATACACAAGACGTACACACCAGACACACAAGAAACATGCATCTTTTTGCATTAAAACAATAACAAGCCTGATTAGATAAGACTGGAGAGTAATACCGATACACACACACACAAACACACACACACACACACACACACACACACACACGACACACACACACACACACACACACACCATACACCAACACACCCACACACACACACACACACCACACACACACACACACACACACACACACACACACACACCTGTTTGCTGCTGGTGGCTGAGCACTAAACCAAATCAGGTCTATTGGTTATGACATGTACACAAAATCTACTCTTTATGGCACAATAACGCTTAGTATAATATAAACATACATTTAAAATAATCTAAAAGACTATATAATCTAATATAATAAACACACACACACACACACACACACACACCCACACACACACACACACACACACATATTACATACATACACATATACGTACACACCAGACACACAAGAAACATGCATCTTTTTGCATTAAGAACAACACACACCCACACACACCACACACACCCACACACACACGTTTGCTACTGGTGGCTGAGCACTAAACCAAATAAGGTTCTATTGTTTATGACATGTACATAAAATCCAATCTTTATGGCACAATACGCTTAGTATAATATAAACATACATTTAAAATAATCTAAAAGATTATATAATCTAATATATATAACACACACACACACACCACCACATATATATAGACATGTAGACATACATACACATATACGTACACACCAGACACACAAGAAACATGCATCTTTTTGCATTAAGAACAATAACAAGCCTGAGTTAGATAAGACTGGGAGAGTAATGCCGATACACACACACACGAACACACACACACACACACACACACACACGAACACACACACACACACACACACACACACACACACACACACACACACCACACACACACACACACAGTTTGCTGCTGGTGGCTGAGCACTAAACCAAATCAGGTTCTATTGTTTATGACATGTACACAAAATCTAATCTTTATGGCACAATAACGCTTAGTATAATATAAACATACATTTAAAATAAGCTAAAAGATTATATAATCTAATATATATAAACACACACACACACACACACACACACACACACACACACACACATAGACATATAGACATACATACACATAGACGTACACACCAGACACACAAGAAACATGCATCATTTGTCATTAAGAAACAACACACACACACACACACACACACACACTGTTTGCTGCTGGTGGCTGAGCACTAAACCAAATCAGGTTCTATTGTTTATGACATGTACATAAAATCCAATCTTTATGGCACAATAACGCTTAGTATAATATAAACATACATTTAAAATAATCTAAAAGATTATATAATCTAATATATATAAACACACACACACACACACACACACACATATATAGACATGTAGCGACTGGTGGTGGTTTAGGGCCGAGGCCACTGCCCAGAGAATTACTCCGATTAGTGTCTGGGCACGCTTGGAGCACATCGCTGTCATGCACACACCTTACTTTGTGATGCTATTTGCGGAACTCGCGCAGAGCAAATGGTATGTGTTTCACAAGACTGCAGTTGCCAGAAGCAGTATTGCCAGCTACGTGTTTGGACAACTCAAACGGGACAGCAGCAGATTTGACCAAGGAGAAGGTCCGGACAGGTTCCTGAAGCTGTGGTGGAGAATACAGGCCAAGCGAAGTTCCAGAACTCTGACAGTCTCGATCCCTTGGTATCTACAATTGCAAACTGATGATGAGGATAATAACAGATGGAATATAAGGAATGACATATTCATTGGCAGAAAACCAGAACCGTTGTACACATTCCTGAAAAAACAGTGCCTATGTCACGAACTAAGTCACACTGCCGCACGCACTGCAGATGTAGATGTGACGACAAAGATGACCAGACTGCCCAGGGGACACGTGTCTACATTATCATTGAGAGTGATGGTTCCCAAGAGACACATCGAAGATATTCTACATTCTGCAGTAAAGGCTTATGAGGACAGACAAGCCACTTGCTGGGCGTGGAGTCTAGCAGCCCAAAGGACGCATTGGGAACACATGGCCTGCAGCAAAATGCTGGCACCCAGGCTTGATTGTCTGGTGCTTGAGGCCGCAAACGAGGTGAATAAAGACAAAGCTGTGATGATGCATGTGGTGACGACTCTGGACTCTCAATGGCAGACCTTGGACTCTTGGATGGTCAGCGTGCGAGTCAAGTCCTTGAACCAGGACCAGCTCACTTCTCACATAAACAAAGTCCTCCTAGGGGTAATGGGCTCTCTCAGAGACATGTGTCTGGCAAACAATAGACCTCCCAGACAGGTGTATGTAGAGAACAAGCTCGCCGCAGTGTTCTTTGTACACTGTGAGACTGGAGACGTGCTATCTCTATTACCGTTTGTCTCATTGTCAAAGTTGTACAGGTATGCTGAGGCTGCTGGTCCTGTGGCACGCACGTCTCTCGGGGCATCTGAGAGCTCAGGTCCCAAGGACAATCTGAAGCCCACGTGATCTTGGTCGAACACATAGAGCCCATCGCAGGCCATGTCCTCAGGCGAGTCTCCCATTCGCACGTAGCCATGATTCAGCTGTCGAAGCGTGCAATATGCGGTGATGTGCGAGAATAACCATATGAGGGAAGCTATCTTTCTGTTATATGTGGTGGGTTGAACTGTTTTTGCCAACTGTAGCTCAACCCCCTTGGCCAAAGATAAAGCAATCATAGACACTCTCTTAGAGTTGTTTACACTCTTCACCAGACTCGCAGCAATCTCTACAGGAAAGCCCGAACCTATCAGGTGTTTGAATAACACAACTCTCTCTGCCGTCAAGTTGTACCTAGGCTGGTATCTTCGCACGGGACCTATCATGGCCATGCACACATACGAGAGAAGCTTGTCATTGTTACCCGTCGAGGCTGAGGACCTTAGGTTCAGTCTCAGTTCTTCGACATTGAGCTGAGCTCGAAGCCTGTCACAGCTAAACTCGGGGTACCCTTCCGACAGCACTTGGGCTCTCACACGGCTCCTGTTCAACGAGCCGTAACATTGGTGAAGGCAACGCAACGGGTAGGAACTCAGATACCTGGGGGCCTCTAGCTCCTCGAGTGTGTGGCTGTGCGATTTCAGTTCGTGGAGTATTTCTTTGCCCAATGTCTTCTGTTTGGTTATCTCATCGTGCCTCTTGAGTGACTCCAATTGCTCGAGAAACCTCATGGGTCTTAGACATTCACCCGCATCGCCACTGTCCTCGCTCTCGTCGGTCATGAACACGCCACCGCAGGGTCCGGCTCTCACCATTTCCCCATTGTCATCAATGCGGAGATCGGCAGTGTCCTCCTTTGCCCTCACAAACTGTTCGTGCCTCAGCGTGAAGTGGTAGCACGACATCTTCCTCCTCACGTCTTTCCACGTGTCGGCGGTTATTTCCGCTTCGAAAAAACATTCTGGACATTCCTTGGTGTCCATGGCCAGCTTCGGCACAATGGGGTACCGGAGCATGAGTGACATAAAGTCCTGCAGCGAATTCAAGGAGTTCAGGGACTCTTCTTGTGAGCACGTAATGAACTCTCTGCTCAGTCTTGCGTATGTGTGTACGACTTCGGACAGCGTCAGCGGCTGATTGGGTTTATGTGCTATGGTGTCTTGGTTCTCTACGCCCCGCACCGTGAGCCACACCGTGTATTCATTTATACGTTCGATACAAGGCTCTTGGGGCGTCAAGGCCGATCGCCTGGGCTCCTCAAACGCATCCACAAAGGTCCGCAGTTGTGGCTCAATCTCCCCAAGCAACCTTGCCCTGCACGCAAGATCGTACAGCTCGCTCACTCGCAGCCCGTGGCTTCGGCGAGACTCGCTCTCAGAGCCTCTAGAGCTCCCGGGGCTACGGCATCTGCAATCCCCCTCTGCCCCTGCCACTCTGCTAGACACACCATGACTCCTATCCATCTGGGGTCCTGTGAGCACGTAGGGTGTTTTATGTCACCTCTCTTGCACACAGAAGGCCAGAGAGTCGTTAGCTGAGCAAATGCAGACATGCCACTATGGCCGATAAACTTCTTGGGCGAGGCGTAGTGCCCTGCAAGCTTGTCATAGCCAGTAAATGCTGAGTAGCAGGCCTCTCTTTCTATATTGTGTGGCAACTCCCTAAACGTGTACACCAGAGCGCCCGCTCTCTTCCTGCGGCCAAAGGTCACGACTATGCAGCGGCTAATCCCCCGAGCGAGTTTCACCATCTCTTCTCTCCCCTCGTGTACCACAATTGCAATCTTTGGACGGCTAGGATGCACAGTAGGGGAGAGTTTGTCGGCCAAGGCAAGCGTTCCCATAACCAGGTTGAGAACCCTCTCACCAGCAGCATCCGAGGAGCCGTGCACAAACACAGGTCTCAGTCCGCAGCCATAGATCAGCACTGTGCAGACATCGTACATCAGCGAGAGAAAGTTATGAGGCCTGTAGTACTTGACGAGACTGCCTGACTCGTCCAATGCCCCTCCGTTCCTGTACTCCGGGTTGTGCACAGGTTCGAAGAACACATGTCCTTCGTTCCCAGGGAGACGGGGGACTAGTTCAATCTCGAGACGGGAATTGAGTAAGATGAAACTTGAAAGATCCCTCTCATGCCACTCGCAGTCCACAATCGTGGGTTCCCCGTGCTGGGCCTCACCGTGTCCTCCTTTACCGTGTACCACACGGTCATCTTCAAAACCTTCCTCATTATGGTCTTCCCCTTTTGAGTGATCATCGAGGTTATGCGACTCGGGTCTGTCTTCGTCAGACCTCACAATGTTTGCAGCATTCTGTTTGACGAAGGACTTTCTGTAGTCAATCAGGTACCAAAATCTGTCTCTTCTAGGTATCAGTTTCCCATCGGAGCACCTCTGCCATTGCAGCTGCTCTCCGTACCAACTACCACAGTCTTGAGGCAGCACCTCGACCAAGTCTGTGTTCCCAGACTCCCATCTGTACTTTAACTCAGACACCTTGGAGCAAAAGGTACCCGGCTCCCTCTTTGACCACGGCAAGGCCCTCTTCCACGTTTCGGGACCTTGAATTCCCATGGGTATGCGTCGCAGCTTGCAGAACTCCCTCAGCGATAGGTGGCAGCAAACGTGAACCTGGGCACACTCGCCCACGCAGGCTTTTGTGCCATCCACGGGAGTGGTAACGACAGCATGTACCCCTGGCTCCTCTTTCATTGTCTTAGACACTTTCAAACTCCCCGGGTTTGAATGCAACACCAGATTACCAGCCGAGTTGACGAGAACAATCCCTTTGGACCTTGCAACCGTCATAGACACATCATCCCTGCAGGGCTCATTGCAAGAGACCAGGTAGCTGGTGCTACTTGTTTTCAGAACGTCTAAACCCGGGGGCAGAGTGTGAGTCCAAGATTCAGTCTCAGAGTCCGCTTCGGGTGTGAAGACAGTCACTGACCGCGATCTGAAAGGTCCTGTGGCACCCGCGAACCAGGCCAACGCACGCTGCAGGTACTTGTACACCCCATTTCTTAGGCATTTTATCTCCAGCTCTTCGTGCACCTCTCCCGAGAGCATTCTACACGCCAGGGCCATTGCGAACTCTGGAGCCGAGCACACCTCCTTGAAATAAATCAGACTCTCGCCAAACAGTGGCAAGTGTGCCTTTGCGGTGTCACACTGTGTGCCCTCATCATTACAGGGCAATGCGTACCACTCTCCGGGTCCCACAATCACAATCAGGTTGGCCATGGGTACCAGGGCATCGCGTTTGAATGTGTTCAGGCCTTTGTTCACCACCTTGCAAACGCCTCTGGTCCACACCTTTTCCGTAGGGCACGTCAGCACACGGGAGCACAAGACGTTGAAGCCTTTCCACTCCGCAGGGTCTCGGATCTGAGCCGTCCTAGAGTCAAGTCCCATGCACGTGATGAGCGTGGCAAGCTTGTTGTGCGGTGGCTCTCCTAGACAACTCCTTTGTCCAAAGGTGAATTTGGCAGGAGGCGCGGCGCACAGCCACTTTACAGTGTCGACGAGGCCAGAACCGCTAGGCCCTATTACAGTCAAGCTCTCAGACACGGGGTAATCCAGTTCCCAGTCTTGATCCTGACACGTGTCACCCGGGGCCTTCTTGAATGTCCACCTGAAGCCTATCAGTTTGGCCCAAGACCTCCCGTTCACATCGCCGTACCCCTCCAAGGGATCCCGGCCTCCGCAGCGCATGAACATTTCGTTGATGACACAGCTCTTTGTCTTACACTCTATGCGGTCTCGCGACTCTAACGGATTGGGTCCCGGCCACTCTGGGTCCTCTTTCTGCAACACATGCGTTCTGTATGCTGAGCTGCTCTCCACAACCACCGCCACCGACTCCAGCTTGTGCACTAGGGGCCCCTGGTTTCTGAGGTAGAACAGCGGCGACTCGGCCGCAAACGCCAAAGTGTAGCCGTCAACCACCGTGGTGCCCGGGTAGCGCTTGACCCCAGAGGACCTGCTCACCAGGCGCATGAATGCCAAATCCCCGAGACCAGTGTTGACCTTGGATGGGAAACACTGCACCTTGTCAAACTCAAACACGGGACCAAGTGTCATAGAATAGGCTCGCAAGAGGAGCTCCTCTTCGTCCCCGCAAGGCAGCAGCTCACAACCTGTCCTGAATTCTGACGGCATTAATGGCTTTGGGTTGCAACACCTCGACAGCAGAGGCGCTAGCCTGTGGTCCTGAGCACACAAGAAGGCTCCCACGGTGTTTGTCCTCAACCTCCGCGTGTGGAACGGGGCCTCGGTGCTTCTGGTCCACACCGATGCACCTCTGTGTCTACTCAGGGTGATGAGCTTGTAGTTGGGGAAGCAGTTGACCCTGCAGCTTTCCGCTAAAATGGCTCAGGAGAGCGTATGTAGGAGACAGCTCGCCCCTGCCATGCAGTGTGAACTCATAGTCGAGCATCACGTCTCCAACTTTCATGTCAGGGACACAGGGGTGAACTGACCTGTAGAACCACGTCAGACAAGAGCTCACGTCAAAGTTCCTCTTGGCACCCCGCGTGACAGTGAGCCTCGCGCAGTGGCCCAGTAGCACGGCCTCGTCTAGGCATGCCTCGTACACGGAGCCACATTCACCCGGGGCTCTGTCCGCCCTGACCAACGCGTAGTGATTCGGAGATGAAATCGTGAAATCGTGAGGTTGAGCTTGTATTCCGAGAGCGGGTAGGCCAGCGTGTCTTCGTCGCTCTCCTTGAGATCAGCGTCTCTCGCTATCTCCACACAAGGGAAGTATTCTCCATTTCCTATGGCTGAGGGCGCCTCGAACGGGCCAGCTTGTTGCCTCTGTGATGACCCAAGCCAAGATCTGTTGTAGAGAGGCTCTGTGCAGTCAGCGTCTCTGATATCGGGCTCGTCAATCTCAACCCCGATTGGGCACGGATGCGTCCTCCTGCGAGCGGTCCTAAAGAGGCGAAAGAGTTTCTGCTCTTCGTAGCCTCTCGCTGTCTCGCCACATATGGCCTGCTCTATCCGGGACATGTCTGCGACCAAACCCACATTGGCAACTACCCGCGAGTGGCCTTCCGTCAACCTAGCCGCTTTGGGAGAGTAATTGAGTTGAAAGAAGCACTCGCTGCGATCGAGCAACGGCGTAGGTAGGCGATTGGGCCCCGCTCCAGGACAGAGACACAGGTCATCCGTGAGCAAAGTGCCGCCCTCGCGAAACCAACATGATTCGGGCAGCACGCCGTTTGTATTCGGAATCTTCAACGTAGCTCTGCTGCGACCGTGCTTTGAGTGAAACAAACCACACGCACGCAATATCTTCAAGTCAACCAGGCCCAGTGTGCGTAGACCAATAGTGGGATACTTGAAACTTGATGATTGATATCCTCCACGCCCAAACAAGACGACATGTCCGGTTCTTGCGCCAAACCTGGGCACCGCGCTGATGACTCTGGCTATGTGTGCCACTGCTCGCTCTTCGTCGTCCGAGTCATCCACACAATTGCAATCAGAGGTGCTGCTGCCCTCCAGACCCTCTTCCTTTCCCGTGTACTCATGTATATCCTCACCATTATCATCGGTATCCTCGTCGTTGTTGCTACTATCGACTTCCTCCCACTTGTCATCGCCAGTCCCTCCCTGGTCCTCGCTTTGCAAACCTTTCTCGCAGTCACTGCCGCCACCAGATTCCTCATTGCTGTCTTTAGCGGTTAACCCATCTCGGATTCGCAACATCTCCTCTTCTAGGTCCTCTCGCATTGCCTCCTCTCCATGCGATAGGTCCAGTGTCACAAGCCTCGAGTGCACTCTCGGATTTGCGGAGACAAGCCTTCTGAGTTCAGATAACGTTGAATGGTGTTGCACGGTAAACACAAAGCTGCTCCTTTCCGATGCGCCAAAGGACTCCGTCAGACACAGGTATGACAAGAGCAGAACTTGAGCCTCTCGCACGCTCAGATTGGACACAAACGAAAGCCGGACAGGGCTGCAAGTGCGCTCCGGTTCAATGACACCTAGCCGTTTGAATGCATCAAACGCGTACATTATAGCCATGCACCCCTGGAAACGTAACGCTCTCGGTGCAACAATGGTCATGGTGGCTGGTAACAGGCACATTGATTGATCAAAGAGATGGTGGCCTCTCGACCCAAACCCTCTCGGTAGGACACTTTGATACTTGGAGCTCCTGAGGACGTGCAGTGTGGGCACCTCCCCTGCGAAACAGTCCTCACCTGGGCGCCTGTGGTCTCCATCTCCGTTGCAGGATATCATGAGAGGAGGTACACCCGCTAGACCCCTTTCGATTTTCAACAGAGAGTGACCGCAGGGGAACCATTCCGTCACACACCCTGTCGGAGCAGTGATATCGCAGTGTCTCAGCTGAATGTCCCCTCTGACCACCCCTGGTGTCATGCCAGCCCAGCGTGTCGGTACAATCACCAGAGCATCCCTCAGTATGTGCCTCAACAGGAGCACATTCTTGTTCTCTGCGAGAATAGCAAATCCCGATGGGAGTCTGGTCATGTCTCTGAGACACGTCAAGCCTTCATGGTCGCAGCAGCTTATGGGAACGTTCAACTGTTCACGCGTGAGAGGCTCATTGAGTTCATTGACCCAGGGAACGAGGCTGTCTCTCAGTGTCGACTCAGGCTCCAGTGGGTCCAGATCTCTCAAATCTAAGCCTAACCCTCGATCGGGTAGAACGCATTTCAGCGTGTACTCCGTGCCCAACCTAGAGTCTCCCATTGCCAAAGCACACAGCGTGCGGACAATCTCCTCTCGACAGCCTTCATCAAAGATCAGACAGACATCGGTCTTCCACGAGGCAATCGATCTGTACAGACATAGTGCGTCTCTCGTGTAGATGTAGCCCGCTTCTACCTTCAGACCTCGTATGTCGCACTCCTTGACCGCGTAACACGTCTGCCGATTTGAACACAAGATGTCGTGCGAGTCAGAGTGTCGGCAAATTGCCAGCGAAGGCAACGCCGGCACTCCTCTGCTTTGTAGCCTAAAGGCCACATCAGAGAACACCGACAGGTTCTCCTCGAACGCTGTGAAAGCCTCATCTCCGAGTCTCCTCAGGGGACCTGGGTCTGTGAAATCCTCAATCCGTACCACACGACCTCTGCTGTCAACCGTTACAAGCGAGCCATCTCCGGTCCACACCTTGTACAAGGTCTTGGAAATATTTAAGGGCGATAAAGAGAGACACTTGTTCAGTTCCCTGTGGTACAGGACCCGACACCTGGCAACAAACCGGGACAGCCACTTTGGATCCAACTGAGCAAAAACTTCACTGCGGCCGCCAAACAGGTGTGACAGTTCGTCCTCCGTGAGCTGGAGCCTTTCCCATTTCAGGCAAATGTACACGTAAAAGATGTACCTGTCACACATGTGAACGAGGTCTTTTGGGCTACATCTATTTGACCCAATAGCAACAAGAGCTCTGGGTCTCTGACAAACACCTGTATTCAAGGCCATGGTCTGGAACAGAGGACGCCACCAGTCTGATGGCTCTCTCTACTCATTAAGAGAGGCATTGGCTAACGCACTGTTTGATAGTTTTGCAAATTATGACCTACAACGTGTCAACGAACACTCAATTTCTCATCAGTGAATTTGCGTGTGTCAATGTCAATGTCATATTTATTTGTATAGCACATTTACAAGGCCGAGGCCTACCAAAGTACTTCACAATAAAAAAGCACAAAGAAATAAATATGAAACAGATACAATAAAAGACACAATAAAATAACAACAACTAAGAAAATAGAATACAACATTCATCAAGGCAGCTCCCCTGAGCCAAACGCTTTTCACGGGTATCAATGCTTACAACTTCAGCCCATAGCTCATGTGTGCTAGCATTCCTAACCTTGGTCATGTTTTACGTCTATGTCTGAGGTTACATTTAATCTTTAGCATTTGTTTCATCAGTGTATTTGATATATATATTTGTTTCATCAGTGTATTTGTTTATATATATATATATATATATATATATATATGTTTGTCATCACAGGTATAATAGCTTCATCAGCCTGTCACAAGCTGGAGTAAGGCAAGGCAAGGCAAGGCAGCTTTATCTGTATAGCACATTTCAGCAAAAGGGCAATTCAAAGTGCTTTACACAAAATCAGTTAAACAACAGTACCCAGAGGCACTCACTGGTCTGTGTTCAGGAGCCTTTTTTCTGTTGTGGTTTGTTGGTGTAGGGCTGTGCGAGCTTTACTCACCTTTGCTCATGTGTATGGCCCAACCTCAGCTGGAGTATCCGTTTCTAAGCATCATCCGTATCCTCTTCAGCCTGTCCCGTGTTTGCATGCCTCAAAGCGCTGTCTGCTCCGTGCATCTGCGATTTCATTGAAAGTAGATAAGAAAGAAAATGAAAAAAGGAAATGGCTAGACTATGTTTCACAAAACAGTATATGTAAGTTTCTCTAGGCTTAGGCAAGGTTTAGCTGGTTGGTCCGTGAACGGATTTCCCTGACACTGCCATGTTATGTTTAGCTTAAAGAAGACAAAATACTACCATTTTAATTCCTGCTACTGCTTGATTAAAAAACAGATTAAAATTGCATTATAATTAAATTAATTAAAATTAAAAGTAAATTCAATTAAATTGATATTAATTAAATTAAACAACTTGCTAGAAATCATCCAAAATAGTTTACTGATACACATAGATACAATTGCAATGATCTCTTTCCACATTTTTGTGTGAGGGTGCATTCCCAGAGGCTTTGAAACAAGCTAACCTTCTGTGTGCCACACTTGACGCAAGTATCCAGAGCCTGATGGCTCCTAACGCGTAAGTACTCTAGAGCAGGGCCCGTGTGTGAAAACTACACCAGGACATGTTGCCATTTGTTCAAAACCCTATAGATTAATTGCTCATATTTCTCACCTATGTCTGTGGCTCTATTCTGTCCTGATGTACTTGTCACTTGTCATCTATATTACCAAATAGCGACGAGATCTCTGTGTCTCTGTCGAAAGCCCGGCCATGGTTGCCACCTCGCTCTGGAAGAGTGGGCGTGACGCGTTTGATGGCTCTCTCTGCTCATTGGGTGATGTCCTGACCCGCGCGGTATCTGAGATCTTCGCAAAATACGAACAACACCTCAAGGATCAGGCGAGTGCACGGGTCTCGGTTCCCACCTATGCTGAATCAATTGAACTGGGGTCTGTAGCCGACAGTCGTGGCAGCAAGCCAGACCTGCATCACGATGAAAACAGTATGAGTTCCGAGGATTCCTGTGATGGGGAGTTACCCAAGAACAAGCTTAGATTCATACGTGTTGAAGGCAGTGACAGCGACGAGTGTATGTCAATATCTACTAACGATCATCACACCAAAGAGGACAATGACACGCTTGAGTCCCCACAGGCCCAGTTTTGGAGAGTTACAAATTGCACAACCGAGAACCTCCTCTTAGTAGATAAAGAAAGGAGAACAGCAGGAGCACGCTCGGTGCATTTAAACAGCTCCAAGCGTAGATGTTTGCGATGCGAGGCCTATGACACTCACTGTAAGGCAGCGGCCGAGAATTACAGACGGGTGCTGACCAGCTACACCAAGACTGTTTCTGAGCTCATGATAGGCTTCAAGAAGGTCCTAGAGAGGTACCCTGAGCTTAGGGTTGACGGTAGCGACGGTCATCTCCACTACATGGTGCAGGCTGCGCTTGGGCGCAACAACCTTGTGCAGGAGATGGTGCGCTTGGCCGCAAAGAGACAGACGCAACAGGCATTGAGAACCGAGCTCGGCCAAGAAGGGGCTAAGTTCAACCATGTCGTAGTGTCGGTCCACGAAGCTCTTAACACGTGCTACACCGACGGCGAGGCACTCAGAATGACCCTCGAGCGCTACACGGATCTGTACGTTCGCTACATAGAAGTGTGGAGAGAAATGTGTTCCAAGGTATCGAGGGACATCACAGTGATGGAGTTTGTGACCCAGACTCAGGACAGGCCGGGTGTGAGCCACGGGGAGCCTTGGTCAGAGGCAAAAGCCTACATAGCACGCATCTCAGCGAAGGTGGGCGCTATCACCCCTAGGACCGTGGGAGAAGCTTGCGTCCATGCTCTGAAAAACATAGACCTCAACCTCTCGTCTGCGCCTGAGGCCTTTGACAAACACAAAGGGGTCATCGATGCCGAGTTGGAGGAGATGCGTGGCTGCCTGGACAGGAGTTCGCACAAGTGGAGTTGGGATTCCAGCATGAACGACCTGTACTTTGACATTCGCAGCGACCTCACGGTGCTCGAAGCGCTGATCGGCGTGGGAGAGCTTTCCGTGAAGACTCTGCTGCAAGAAAGGTCTATGCTCATCTCACAAGTAAGAAAGTTAACCAGGAACCAGGGCTCTCTGGAGCTGCAGGTGGCTCAGATCCGAGCCAAGCTCAGAGACTCTGTAGCTCGGTGCCGACACGCTGAGATGAATGCGCTGCAGTGACAGCAACTCGCTGGCAATTGACGTTGAGCGGAGGCGTGTGTATGTACTAATCTCTTGTATTGTCGACAGTTTGATACAGCATGGATTCAGATTGTGATTGCCTGGTGTACAACAGCCACAACACAGAAGAGGACAGTAGTGAGAACGATGGTGACACCGTTTGTCCAGTATGTGGCGACTACCAGGTTCAGGACAAGCCAATACGATGCACCGAACCTATACCCACGATCATGTTTCAAGGAGCATGGAACTTGGGGCGCATGGTACCTTACGTAGAGATTCTCCAAGAGCAGCCAGAGCAACGAGTGTTCCAGGATTCCGAGTCTATAGTCTTTGTGAAAGAGGGACGCCTTGTAGCCCTACGAGGTGCGGTATATACGCAGGACGTGTCCCCTAACGGCACATGGCTTGCCGGTAGGGCCCAGTGTTTGAGATCGGTATCCAGGTTGAGATACGCAGGTCTGATGTGTCTACATCTACCACAGCTAAACAGAATAGTCCTCGAACAAAAAAACGACGACGGGCTATTCTATCTGACACACAAGTGGCTCTCGGAGAAAGAAAACATGAACCGATGCATAGAGGTATTCGGACCCTTTGCTTGTGACGCAATGCTCGCCCCTGTTCTCCATGAAACACTTCGTTCACACTGGATTGAAGAACGCAAGGAACTCAGCGGGACAAACAATGAGCTGAAGCTTGGTTGGGCACAGGAGTTTTACGATTGGAAGTCTGTTGCCAAGAACAGGACCTGTTCCATGGTGTTTGCTCACCACGGTACATGTCAAAGCCAAGCCAAACGCATTGTACACGGTTGCACACTCGTAACGGCAATACTGGACAAGATGAAATGGTCTGGTTATAGCCCCTGGTCTGCTGTGCGGGCAGTGCGCTGTGCTGAGGCTCGCGTTGTACACCTTTCATGTCCAGACTGTAAGCGTAGACTCCTGACATCCTGCGTGTTTCTCATGGAGTGTGCTGCAGTCGAGGCTTCTCGACAGCGCGATTGGCTGGTGAGAAACGAAGCTGTGATTCAACTGTGCTGGCTCCTGTATGAAATCCATAAGCCTGCGGGGTCTGATGTCCAAGAGTTGATGGAAGCCTGGACACAGTCAATCATGGCACACTCAATAAAGTTCCACGAATGTCAGGCCACAGGAGCCTCGTTTGACTTGGAGGCTCTTATTGTCATGTTTGCCCCACACACACACA
>NW_022603446.1:0-37389 GCF_008692095.1 Etheostoma spectabile
ACAGATTTAAGCTTGGTCTGCAGACAGAGGAAAAAAGATGTGAGATTATCTAAATCTAAGACGGCAATAAAACATCAATTAGACATTAGATTGTTTTCCTCATGTTGGTTCTTCTTTAGACAGAAATCTCTGCATTGCTTTATTTTTGACCACTGTTTGGAAGCTATTATTTTTTAGAAAAATCTTTACATATATCTTTTGTAACATAGTGGCTGAGGGTTCACAGTAGCCATAGACACGGTCACATACGTAAGAGAAGAGATACAGTTTATATCACTTTCTGCCATAATTGGAATACAGACCCATATACATGCAGAATATTGTTGTGTGTGTATGTACTTTCAGTCTTCTTTGTCATGCTCTCTGTCTTTCTATATCTGTGGGTAAAGTGTGTTAGTGCTTTGATGCATGGTTACACTAGAGCCATGTCCTTCTTGGGTTTTGACCCACTTTCCCTGCTGCCAGTCACATTTCTCTCCCTCGAGGTCCGATCGTTTTTTGGAAGCTGATTTGCTTACCTGTAAATCCCAGGAGAGACCACTGTTGCCCTCTGCCAGCCTGGGTATTTTGAGCTTAGATTCATGCGCTGTGTTTATGTGTTTAGATCATTAAAAACTTTTGTTATACAGTCATGAGGACCATTTGAATTATCTTCATGGTCCGCAATATGCCAATAAATTGTCAGGCATTTCAAAGATGTACTTGAGCATCTTATACTATGAACAGCGTTACACACAGACTTCTGTCAGCGCTCTTGGAGAGTTCTTATTTATCACAACAGCACTTGAAGTATCCACGTGAGCAGCAGCTGGGCCCATGCTGCTTTGTCAGTAAGCCTAAAACAAAATATTGGAAGGGCTGCATTGACCTTCCCAACATCCTTGCTGAGAGGTGTGGAGAACAGGGCCCCAGCTCACCCTCACTAGTCACCCTTTCTGCTGTGTCCTGGCCCTAGCATGTTGTCCTTCATGGACTGATCTTCCCTCTGCCTTGAATCACAGCCATGCAACACAACTGACCTGATTAGTCACGACGCACTTGCATTTAGTCAGAAAGCGATATTTATGAGGCGTGAAACACTAACGTGTAACTCTACTCAGGCCAGCCCTTGATTCACACATAAACCCCTTGTCGCCTGCCAATTGAGGTGTGAAGGGCAACGGCTCTAAATAAAAGGAAAATTCAAAGAGGGAGGGGAGAGTTTTCTGAATTGTTGCCACTACTATTCCCCCACTGGCCTCCACCGATGCCCCAGGACTGACTCAGTGGAATGATGGTGGGCCAGGAGATATATAGACATGTCCATGGCACCTGGAAATAAGGAGGTGGGGCTACTGCTGCCTGGGAACAGGATTCCTTGCATGTTCATTGCTCTCAGGCTGTTGGCCAGTAAATAAGGGAGATTTGTTAGGGGGTATAAATAGCGTGCATTGTTATGGAAGGTCTCTGTAGACCAACAGACTGAGAGGACACCTACACTCACATCTGAGACCACAACCTTTTGATTTCTCAGATCTTACACCCCAACTTTAGTTTTTTGGGATTAAAACTGACTTTGGCCAGTGTGATATTGAGTGCAGTTGCTCTGGCCATGCCTGGAGTAAACCTGGACTTCCTCCCAGCCTTACAGGCTTCAGAGGCTTTGGCAGCCAGATAGCGCTTGTGCCGAATCTGGCCTGGAAGAAGTGATTGGTGATCTGCTTGCTCAGGAGGAGGCAAAGGATGAAGAGGAGCCATTTTGCCAGAGAAAATTTGAATTAACACTACAGTGTGCAGTGGGGGAGATCCATAAGGACCTGCAAGCCTTTGGAACAAAGTGGATGCCCGTCTGGAGGAGGCTGCAGCTCAGTGGGTCCTCTGGCCGAGGCCCTTGCCAGGCTGCAGGCGGAGAACCAGAGAGTGAGGATTCAGCAAGAAAGGCTGGTGAGACAAGTGGAGGCCTTGTGCCAGGCAATGGGGCTGCCTAATACCTTACTGCATGTAGTCCCCAGCAGGGAAAGCTCACCTACAATTCCATGTGAAACAAAACATCATCCAGAGATTCTCAATCCTCATCCAGTGATATTCTAACATCAAGCAGGGATCCTCCAGCCTGGACACCCCAGGACCCTGCACTTGAAGCGCCACATGATCCTTCATCCTGTACTCCACACGATTCTCCATCCAGTGCAGCTAGCATCCTCCTGGATGCTCCATCAAACATACCCCAGGAACCTTTATCATGCCCCCAGGACTCAGACTGTGTACCTACTGGGACAAGCATACCTCAGAAATCAGAGCCTTCACCTGTCCCTCACCCCCCCACCTTTGCAACCCGCCGCTCCCTCTCTGCTCCTTCTGTGATGGCAAACATTTCCTGCAACAACAGCACGGTACCACTCTCTCTTAATGGTTCTGATCATGGCTGCTTGTTAATCAGAAAAGCTGCGTGAAGAATGGTAATGTCTTTTTTCCAGTGTTGAAAATACATGTGGAGCTGGCCATGAGTACTTTTACGTGCCTTGCTAATGACACTCTTGTGTTCTTGCTCACTTACTTGGTGACCTGCTGTTCCATCTCTCTTAGCTTTCCATTGGTTTTAATCTCACATTCTATCCTTACTTCTTTTAAAAAATAAATAAAAAGGCTGTCTCAGCTGTTAGTCAGTTTTTGACAGATTGTGTTTATGTGGAGGACTTCACTTCAGTCTGTCACAGAGATATTCAAATCCTTCAACACCATGCTTTTCTGATCCCGGCACTCATGTGTTTCTACATGCAAGTGTGAGTGGATACACCGCCTGTTGGAGGAAAAAAATGACCATGTTTAACAGTAACAGTGGCCCTGACCTATATTTTTCCACTTTCAGATCATCCATAAGTTCACTTTGGCAGAAACATGAACTTTTTTTCCTAAAAAGTAGCCATAAATGAATAGGTTTACTTGTCTGGCTTCGAAACAAGAATGGGATTTAAGGTCTTATGTACATGGTACGTGGTACTTGTGTACCGTTCTAAAGATTGATGTACAGTTTCATGACTGATAGGTTAACCACTCGGCCCTCATCTTTAGCCTTGTTTGTTCTGTGTACTCTTATAATCCCATGACAAACCCTGGGTGTGTGTTTGTGTACACTGGTGACATTTTGATGTATATTGAGTATTTGCTGCATTATCTTCAGTTATTCAGCCAGCCAGTGTTCATATTCCTGTCTAATTAATTGTGATAATGAGGGATGAACTTATCTTATCTGTTTTTGCCCTGGTGCAACATCAGCTATTTCTCCCATATCAGCTTTATGTAATTCTGCTGGTGGAGGCTGTATTGCTGGTCTAAGTGATGAATCAAAACATTTCAGGATTGTAGCCCTTCTCTCATTGGAGAAGAACTAAATAAAAAAAGCATTTACTCGGATGCTGAAAACTATCCTGAGCTGAATTAAATTATGACTTGAGCACTAAGGTTATCTGGGATTTTTCTCACCCCACTCACATTCCCTTATTGCCTCAATCAGAGCCTTGTTTGGCTGTGTTGGGTCCCAAAACATTCCTCGTCGGTCAAGTGCCTCTCAGTCCACTCTGTCCCATGTCCAAAAAAATCTTAAAACCAGTGGCCACCCGTAATCACACAATACAGTGGCTGCGCTGGGCATTCTCCCTCCCTGGTGAGACCTGGCCCTGGAGGAGGGCCAGGCAGCTGTGGATAGGGACGGTGCCAGCTGTCTTGAGCTATATCTGGACCTGGACTCAGTTACAACGAAAGCATTAAAGCCACAACTAGAGCTTAAAGTCTGCCGCAGGCATTCAGCAGCATATGTAATGAAAATGTAAAAACACAAAAACTGTTTTCTGTAGGATTTATGGTCACAACCCTTTAATGTTATGTTCTCTTGGTGCTCTGCTTCCTTTTCACTCCCACGCTCACCACTCCTTCTTTGGTGTACATACCTTCTCCTTAGAGTTTATATTTGCTAATGCATTGTTCCCATCTTCCAGCCATAATGGTGTACCGTACCTGTCACATAAATGTTTGCTTCACAGCAGCTCTGTATCATTTAGACACTCAGTGTGTCAGTCACACTCCATGAACTACAGTAACAGTAACTTGGCAGTGGTGCTCTCCCTCTCATGTCCTCGCTGTCACCCTCTCTGGCATGGAAGAAATGATGAGACGTGGTGAGCTGGCAGTCTTGGTCTTCACACATTCAGGCCTATTATGGCGGCAGCATATTTAACCAAAATCCTCTTGTGCTCCTCCTCTCATGTTCTTATTGTCAGCAAGCTTCAGTTATGTTTTTTGTTTGTTTTTGTTTTTATAAACCCCATGCTTATTTCATAAGTGTACAACTTAAAAGCCTGAGCTCCAGGTTAGGGGATTCGTCCTTGTAAGAGCTCTCAGATGACATTGCACATATCCAACTATGGTCACAGTTTGCATGAATTTAAATGCACATAGAAAATGAAATTGATTATTGTAACTGTGCTTTTTTTTTTTTTTTTTTTGCATGTCTGTGTGTATGTGCTCTTGCTCACGCTGTGTGTTTTTTGTGTTATGTGACGTGTGCAGATGGAGACAGAGCCCGTTGTGGCGTCTGAGCCGTGTTTTTCAGCTGGACCGTCTGCCCAGGTGGCGTGTCACGTCCCGGCCATCCCCAACGGCTCCAGCGCTCGGGCCCAACTCGACGAGCGTTCCGGAAAACTGACTGAAGAACAGCTGGCTGCTATCGAGGACGAAGAGCTCCTTGACAAAATGGTACTTCACACCCAAGTTATAATTCTGGGTGATTTAGATTTGAAAGCACCACTTTGTAACAAATACAGCAGCTTTAGTCATGCAGAATGTTTGTGTATTAACACTGAATGTCTCACTATGTGAGGGTGTGTTTGGAAAAGTCGTGGTGTTGTGTGTATGCGCAATGCTATGTTACAACTGCATGCATAAATAGAGCCATGCTTCGTTGGCTTTTTGTAAAGATTGACCTCATTGTTTTTTTTTCTTCCACAGCTTGATGAGTCAAAAGACTTTGAGGAGAGGAAGATGATCCGTGCAGCCTTGAGAGACCTTCGCAAGAGAAAGAGAGGTAACAACAATCTTCTACCTGGTATTCCAACCACATCAATGCATTTGCTCCGTCATTTTATCATGACAACTGCTTTCTTTCAAATCATCAAAGGTAGACACATCGCCATTATAATCAAGCCTGATGATTTTAATTTCTGTATGATTTATATCCATTCTGCCCTCAGAGGCCATGCTGGGATGTACTCAAGAGGAGATAGGTAGGGCAGGTTGGTGTGCAGTGTGCATTAACAATTGATACTTGCTTGCATTTGTCTTTTTGTGTGCACCGTCCTGTCATTGTTGGCCCACAACAGTTTATCTCTTAGACCTCTGTGGTGGATGATGACGGATTTGTTGTTGTTTTATTAGTGCATGATTAGTGCATCCTGGTTACCCACTCACCTCAGTGTGCTGCAACATTGTTGCCTAAACATGTACCACATTTGGTGTATTCTCTGTTTTGCTGTGAGCACTCGCCATAGGGTTTCACCAGGCGTCTGGTTGCATTAGGCAGACAGTTGAACCTCCGTATTGATTCCAAGATCTGTAAAGGTTCAGTGCACTCAGTGGCATGGAGCATACAAAGGGCAAAAAAACCCACTGCATATTAAGTTTAATATATGCATACTCTCAGGTAAAAGCTTTAGGTAGCACTGCAGCGGTTAAGGTATCAGTATTCTGGACTTTGTTGAACTTGGCACAGCCCTTCCACAGAGAACGGTCAGAGTGTGTTTGCTCTCTTTGATCTGTGATGCTTGCGCAGTACATACTACTTGACAGCTTTGGCTCAGCTCCGAGCCTCCCATGTGTGGGTGTTTGTGTGTTCAGAGGAATTTAACAGTACTGTGGAAAAATAAATCCTGAATGTATCGCTTCAAATTTGGAAGCCCTGTTTTAGTCCATCTCTGTGGCAGTCAGATGATACGCTATCCGTTTGTTTAAGACCTCTTGTCCTCCTCCTCCTCTTTTTCCACTTACATCATCTCTCCACCCTCTCTGTCCCTTCTCTCCGTCCCCTTCTCTCCATCCCTTCTGTCCTCTCCTCCACACCAGACCAGAGAGAAAAAGGAGCGCGACACCCGTCTGCAGGAGCTCCGGCAGCAGAGAGAAGAGCGAACACAGAAAGGCCGTGCTGGTCTCGGAGCAGGAGAGGTGGTGATGAGGAAGGTGGAGAAGTCAGCGGATGGCTCCAAACTCAGTCAAGTCACCAAGACGGACCGCTTGCTTCATCTGGTAGTTTTTTCTTTTCTCTTTCCTTCCTGCATTTGTGAAATCTTCTTTTGAACTTTTTGTATTTTTAACCACTCACAGTGACTTGTTATTCACAATTGCAAGACACAAAAGGCATCTTGGGAGGTAAACGTTAACAGTAAAAGCAGATGAATCACAAATTGTAAGGATACTGACAGTCATGAAACAGATATGTCCAATATGTACATAATTTTAAGTGTTTGTGTTTACAGATGATGGGAGCCGATCAACACGCAGCACTCTCGTCGAGGCCAGTTATGTGCAGAAAACAGACAGTGAGTCATTACTTTATTTCTCTTAAAATTCATTAGTAGTATTCAAATAGTTATTACAGTCATATCACCAATATCGGTCATATGTCTGTGTTTTTGTTTATCATCTCAGGAGGGACAGTCCAGTCAAAATCATTCAGCTACAGCTCTTCCAGTCATCCTCCTCCTCCTCCTCCACCACAACCAGCAAAAAGTGGGCAGGTAGGTCAACATCAGCACAGTAATTACACTAAATTTACAATCTGTGGACTTTCACAGCTTAACTTTCTGTACGTGTCCCTGCCTCAGTGTGTTTGATCGTGAGGATGACACATCGTCTCGCAGCGGCGGGTTAGCCGCGGTGGAGCGAAGGCAGGCGGAGAGGCGCAAGGAGCTGACGAGGGCTCAGACTCTGCCGAAGACCTCGGCCATGCAGGCCCGCAAGGCTATGATAGAGAAGCTGGAGAAGGAGGAGGAGGGTAAGGATAAACCGAGAGGTATAACTACCAAAGAAAGAAAAGAAGCAGGTCGAAGCAGCTAAATATTAACACAAAGCTTATTTTTCTTATAGCCCTGGAAATCAGGCGGTCGCCAAGGTAAACAAGGTCCAGGTCCAGCGTTCCACCAGCTTTGGCGTACCCAACGCAAACACCATCAAGCAGATGCTGCTCGACTGGTGCCGTGCCAAGACCCGCTCATATGAGGTGAGCTAACCCACCCTGGCAACCCACTGTGTGTTTAGTGCTCATCTGTGATTTCAACCAGTGAAGCTGTAGCTGAACATTGATGATTAAGACAAGATAAGCTGGGATAATATTTTCCTGCTTTTGGAATCTTTCCATCACTTATTTGGAATTTGTCTTCTCCCTCAGCATGTGGATATTCAGAATTTTTCATCCAGCTGGAGTAATGGCATGGCATTTGTGCCCTGGTGCACAATTTTTTCCTGAATCCTTTGACTACGCCTCCCTGAGCCCCAGCAACCGCAGGCAAAACTTTGAGGTGGCCTTCAACTGCAGAGTGAGTACACACAAAAAAAAAAAACACGTTTGTCCCAGTAACATGTCCACTAACCACATCAGTTCTGTTGTTGTCGTTAAGTTTTGACTGTAAGTGAGAGCATTGTTGGAGAAACCACATCCGCTGCAGTGAGCCTTCATTTTCTTCTTACGCTTGGAAGAAAAATGTGAAGAATATGAGGAGCAGAAGAAGCTACGTGCAGGCTTAGCTTTCCTTAAAGATAGAAACATTATCTTCCAACCAAGGCTGTCGTGGAGTGAATGCACAATGAAAATCAAGCAATCCAAGCCATTTTTCCAAACATTCATTCCCTTTCTTTGCATCATACAGGTTTTTCACACCCATCTCTTGTTTGTCTGTAAAATCCCATTCTAGCTTTTATTCAGTTTGGCCAGCATCTAATTGAGCCTGAAGTACAGAGACGGACGGAAAACACATGGAAGCTCCTGCACTGGTGTCCGAGTGTTCATTAACCTGTCTCTCCCAGGCGTCTTGAACCACCTCAAGGCTACTACTCTAATTACTCCACCTCTAAACCTCCACTCTCCATCTGTCCTCTACTATGAGTAACTGCTGTGACACCCTCCATCCCCTCTAAACCAGAGACCCATGAGCAAACCTGCCCCAACAACCACCAGGTTAAAAAACAAATGGACAAGCTCTTGGCTATGCCCTCAGCATTTCCTCTCCTTTTACTCCTAATATCCTCTCATTTTCCTCTCTCTTTCTCATCCCTCTTACATCACACCATTCTGACGTGTAATGCCCCCTCACCCACCATTATGTGTGTGTGTACATGTGTGCTATCACATGCTCCCAGTAGCATAATGTCCATGCTGATATGATGTATTATTCATGCTCTCAACACCGGACTGTCACCCAACCACAGCCCCTGCATTTCCACCTTTGTGTTGCACTATCACTCACTTCCCTGGGCACTCCTGACCCTCCCAGCAGTTTGCTGTTATCTGGAATCCCAACACAACACTCTCACACACACTCCATCCTGTGCACCACTGTGTTGTTTTTAGAGTCACCATATGGTTGTCTTTGTTTAGTTTTTAGTTTGCAGAATCCTTGTTGTGTTTTTTCAGCGTGTATTGTACATAGTCATATTGAAATGGTCAAAAGTTTCACAGGAAAAAAACAACAAAAAACAAAGGCTAAATGAGCTTCACCTGACGCTCATTTGACGTTTTGTTTTGTCTTACGTGTGTGTTTGTGTGTTTGCCACATAATGTACGTATCATGATGTTCATGAAGCATGTCAACTCATGGATATATTGTGAACACAGAGAATGTAATGTTATTGTTTTCTTTTTGTGTCATTTCTCTCCCCTTTGTCTCTTCACCCTGAATCTTTTTTTGTTTTTGGCTGCTCACTGCTTTATCTGTTTTTTCCCCCTTGTCCTTCCTCTCTTTCCCACACTATGTCCACTATCTCTGTCCTGGTCCTTCTTTCTTATTATCATCTGTACTTCTCCCTTCTCCTCCTTCTCTTCTTGTTTCTATCTGTTTGGATCTGCCTTTCCTTCCTGTCCTCGTTCTCCTCCCCCCCCCCCCCCCCCCCTCGTTGGGTGCGGGCACAGGAAACTAGTGGACTGTCCCCAGCTGTTGGATGTGGACGACATGGTGAAGATGCGCGAGCCGGATTGGAAGTGTGTGTATACGTACCTGCAGGAGTTCTACAGAGGTCTGGTGACGAAGGGCCTGGTTAAAACCAAAAACTCATCCTAGAGTCGCACCCCGCCTAAAACTGAACCCATGGTGAGAGAGGGGGCAAACCTACGAAGGAACCTTACTTTGGTTCTGAGAGACAGGATGTGTGTATGAGTAGGTGTGAATGCATGTTTTAGGCAGCTACTAGGATTTAATTAAAACGTGGCTGTTCAGAAAACTCCTTTATTGGACACTTTTGGATATTTGATCGTTCATGTTAATCTGAAACTACTGAGGTCCAAAGTACCAAACATGGTATGCGTGTGTGTGTGTGTGTCCATGTGTGCATTTCTGCATAGTCAGACTATGGCCCAGGCAGAGAGCCAGGACCATCTGCAGCTCAACACTTTAAAAGGAACTGCTGTATCACAATGTTTCAAACAGAGAAGTTAAGAAACAAAGCAGAGAACAGAAAGGCTTTATTGTCCACTGACTTTTAATTAAATGTGAATTTACAGGTGTTTATGCTTGTGAAGCATTTGAAGATGGTGTAAATAGTAAAGTGCAGAATGACCCCATGTCTACAGTTCCTTAAAAAACAGAATAGGTTTTATGTAGTTGACATTAATTTTCTCATGTGAGGGATTTGCCCTCGTGCTGTTCCTGTTACTCTACACTCTATTTGTTTGGGATGTCTCAGAGTGACTGTATATGGAGATATAATGCCGCCCTGTGGTCACTCCCTGCATAGCTCACATGTGAGGTCTTTGTTCCTAAAACTGTTTATTAAAATGCGCTGCATTACTGAAGTTTATTTATAGAGAGCTTTTAAAGGGTTTTCCACACTGTGCTTTAGAGAAAACAGAGACAAATGTGGATTTAAGTGTGTGTGTGTGTGTGTCTGTGTGTGTGTGTCTGTGTGTGTGTGTGTCTGTGTGTCTGTGTCTGCGAGCAACAGTTTGGTTAATGATCAAGAGATTAAATGAATGAATAAACATCTGAAGAGAATATCCTTCCCTCTGCTCCATCTCAGGTCCTCTACCATCCTCTCTGTTCATCTTCCTCTTTCTCATACACACTCTCTTGTATGCTGTTCCTCAGGAGCTACGCCAACTGCATGCCTTTGCTGGAAGTGGAGGACATGATGATCATGGGTAATAAACCCGACTCCAAATGCGTCTTCACCTACGTACAGTCTCTGGTCAACCACCTACGCAGATACGAGATGTCCATGGGTCGGCCCTGTGACCTCTGACCTGTGCTCAGTGAGGGTTCAGCCGTGACGTGGCATCACCCCTAATCCTCCCCTCCCCCCCCCCCTCTCCTTCCCTCACCCCTCCCCAGCTCCATCTTCACCTGATGACTCACCTCTGTATCGACAGCCTGCATCACAGAGTTGCTCATCTTTGATGGACAAGTTGGGGAGGGGGAGTGTCTGTGTGTGTTTGTGTGTGTGTGTGTGTGTCTGTGTGTGTGACACAGAAATAGTTTGTCGATTTTGCTTGTTTTTATTCTCTGCAGCAGTGATGTGTATTCATTTTTTCACGTTAAGTACACCTTTCTCCAGCAAGAGACCGCCAACGTTTTATAACACTACCTTTTAAGCTTTAAAATTGTACTTTTTTGTACTCCGCTTTTTACTCTGTAATATTTAACAGGCAGTAACTGTGTCACTACGCCAGTGTACCGAAGAACACATCAAGAGAGAAAAGAGAAATATTTTTATAGTGTTTCTTCTTTAAGTTATTTATACCTTCATTTTTCTCTACTACACTTTTTTGCTAGCATTTCTGTTGGTGATTACACAGAAGAAGAAAAATACACCTAACCATATATTGCATTCATTTCGGTACTTGTTTAACTTTTACTAAATTCTTGAAGTATTTCAATTAAGTTATTAGAACAGGTATGTTCTTTCTTCATTGGTATAAGTAATCTCACTTTTCTGAACTCTACATTGCTACTGAGAACATGTTTCAGATTATTTGAACATTGTACCTCTCTTGTATCACTGTTTCATCATAATATAACAGCAGAAATGTTTTGCAGTCAAACAAGTTTTTTATTCAGGTAGAAAGAAAAAAGTAGTGGGTGGTAGTCAACAGCTGCATTGTATCATTACTTGGTGTTTCTTACTGCTTGACTGACAGCATATGTACAAACAAGTGTGTCCAGCAGTGCTGCCATCCCCAGCATCACTGACTTGCCCTGCCAAACACACTCGCACACAGCTCTTTTAGAGGGCTTCTTATTTATGCTTGAGTAGATCTTTTTGAAATATATTATGTGTTGTTTTGTTAGTGTGCACATTAAGCTTTCAAAAGCTTAAAGTGAGTCAATAAGCTCAAGCTATCACGATGTTTTGTGAAACTAATTCACACTTTTTGAACGAGTTCACGGGCCCGATGAAAGCCGGCTTTCTGTTTAAACGTGAGGAATCATGACTGAACATAACTGCCAATTGTACATTTTACAACATGAAGCTAATGAAAACATTTTTAAATGAAGATTTGTTTTCCACTTGTAAAATTAAGATTTATTTGAGAAGATGTTGAAAATCTGATTGTTTCAGAGCTGATTTTGATGAAACTTATTTCTCAAAGCTCTGTTTTAGTAGATTTAGAGAAATTATTTGACAATTATCACTGCTGCCCACTGACATACCTGCCACGGAGCAGTGAGTTCTGTACATAAGAGCTTAAAACACATAATTTCATGTTATTGTGCACAACAGTTAAATGTGAATTAAAATTAAACCAATTTGAGAAATGAGTGTATTTGTTGGGGATTATTGCTCTGAATCATCCCATAAAACACTTGCTTTTTCCACACCGGATTATTTCTTAGTGTCAAACATGCTTACATTCGTTTATGCATCTGACAAATTTACACTCCGATGTAAGAACATAAACATTCACACAGCAAGCACGAGATCATTTCTTTCAAATATTTTATTCTTTTACAATGCTTCAACTTAAATCATCTTGTGTGTATTCATCAAACCCACCAGAACATGTAGCATCAGCCTCAGGCCAGCCAGTTTCAGCCTGGGGCTTCATTCGGTTTCACAGTAGGTAGGAAGCAATCAGACACACAAGAGAACTTGAGAGAGGCAAAACTCCTGATGACAGCTGACACATGATGGACCCCAAAAAAAAAATTCCACACTTCCAGTCTTGTAGAGAGTAGAAAAGCACTCACAAAGCAGCCGGTTGGGTTATTATTGCTGCAAAAATAAGAACAAATTGCGAGAACAATATGTGCAAATTCAGACTGTGGACCTTTTAAAGGCCTTTTGCTGATGCTAAGATTATGTCCTTGTCCAAGGGCTGATCCATGACCTGCTGGTCGTATTTTGAAATGACAGGCATGTTTGTCATCGAATGCAATAACCAGCTGGTCGTGGAGCAGCTTTGGGGCTTAGTGGTACTGTGACATCCCTACTTTTCTCCACTCTGACGGGTTATAGGTCAGTATGCTTGGTTTGTGCGTTGGGCTCTGAGGAGGCGTTCTCTGTGGCAAGCTGGGAAGTGGCGGGTTTGTAGGCGGCTCGTCTTTAAACGGGCTGTCTTTGGCAGGAGAGAATTGGAACTCCTCCCGCACCTCGTCCTCCGGTTTAGCCTTCTTGTAGAAGCCCAGCTCCCCCAGCAGCTCGTTGATCTCAGAGCGGGTCATGTGAGATAGGGCGATCCGCTGTGGAGGACACACACAGGTTGTATTATATCCAGTTTAAATTTACTTTTCGGTCACTGTTAATGCTGCGTGGAAACTGCATTACACATCATGTTGCTCCGTATGTGCTGGATGTGTTAATTGGCAACGGTTTGCTTTAACAGGTGAAGTCGTGAAGTTGTGGGTTTACAGCTTGGTGTGGAGTTCTGCCACCAAGTGGACAAAAATGTATGAATTAAAACAATGCTTAAAGCCTTTGTTTGTAGGGTATTTTAAAATTGACTCTAGTAACTAGTTAAGAAAGACCCCAACCCCTTCAATTCCACAGATCTAACCCCTGGACTATGAGAATAAATAGGCTGAAAACACACCCACCCTGATGTACATCATAATTGTCACATACTATATGGATGCTATAATCACATTCCAAGTCTACATGTAGGGGCTTTGATTACGTGAAACATGTAAAATGCAATAAAAATGAGCTGCAAAACCAGACTTACATCCAGCTCTTCATAATAGTGGTTCAGGAGGACAAGCTCAGGGTCGGCCCCAGGAATGTGCTTCATCACCAGGTTATGGCTGAGGTAGTGACGGTCAAGGATCGGCACAGAGAGAAAATGCTGCACTTTTTACAGTGTGCAAATTATAAACAACATATTTAAGAACAAGTCACAGCAGCGTACTTGACTCAAAAGGATACTAAAGAGGAATGTCCTGGACCACAAAGGCTTTGACCTGCAGACAGAGGTGGGGATTCATGTTTTTCACTCAAAGCTGGTTTCAGTGACAGATCAGTGGGGGATTATGGGAAACTCTAGATCTAAAATGTTTCTCAGTGAGCAGAATTCTTTTTTAGGCAGGGCTTTCAGGCCTCTGGCGCTCAGTGTATTGTCCGTTTTGTTCCTGTTGATGGGGGTAACTTACCTCACTGAGCCTGTTCAGCTGTCATCCACCACAAGTCTGGAAAGAGACAGAACATAAAAGATACATGAAAATTAAACAAGCAGCTCTCATAGAAACAAGACATCACCTTAATTAGGAATAAGAGAACTCACATATTTCAGCCACTGAAATGTGTCATTATGCATATCTTCCTTGTCGAGCTGCAATTGTTTGGGTTAGCTTCCTTGTTCAAAATTACTTTAGTAAGTCTCTAATGTTCTGGTATCATCCTTTGAGAACACAGAAGTAGAATAGGCTTCTAGGATGGATGCCTAACCCATTTCTGTAGCAATCCGAGCCGCAGGCATTGAGCAGCAGGTGTGACTAACAACAATAGCAACAGATAAAATGCTTTTCTTCAGTGATGGGGACAGGGTGGGGGAACAGTGCATGGTTTCTCACAAAAAGAAGGGTTGACTTTCAGAATCTTTTGTGCAGGAATCACTGGGGGTGTAACTGGAGGTAGGTCCCTTTCATATACGAATTAGATCTGTCACTTTGTTGCCAATTTATGGTTATTACATAAACTAGGCCTACATGTTGTCTACACAGTCTGTGTGCTTAATTGTATAGCCTATACATTCAACGCATGGAGATCCTTCCAGTTTACTACAGCTCTATTGGAAGAAGCACTCACGCATGCGCCCAGTCCGGAAATATTAGGATTTAAACACATCCATTCACACATTTAACCAAATCTGACTGAAAATGTAGTTAGCGCGGCCGCACCTTCAAATGCAACTATCATCTTATTCTCACGTATGAGTGGCAGCATAAGCTGCGGTGTTACTCTACCTCCACCCTCGCTTTCGCCAGCCCGTCCAGTTTCTTCAGATCCCATCGTAGGCCGAGACGCAGTGAAGTAAACTGGCCAACACGATCAGCCACATTATTTCTCCTGGTTCAGATCGTGGACCAGGACTCGCTCTGCTCCAGGACCAGTAGTACCTGCAGACGTCTGGAGGTAAGTATCGTTACTCAGCTGAAGAGAGGAGGAGCAGGAGGAGAGATGATGTGCGGATATGTCACGTCCGGACCTCTTGCCACGTCAAAGATTTCTGCCAGAGGAGAAAGAGAGGCGTGGAGAGGGCGCTCATTGGTTATCTGCGAGATCTCAAGTTACACTTCATCCCATAGGTGTGATATGCAATCCATGGTTAACCCTCGCAAATTTTTAAAAATGAACGAATGAAATCAATTTATAAAAACCATACACGGGCTGAAATATCACCTACGTAGTGTCAAACAATGAAGTTGATGAACAATGAACTTTACACAAAGTAATAATGTGTAATCCTACTTTAAGGAGGAGTTACCTGTGATGGAAAAAAAAACTGTCAAAAATGTGATCTTATGTTAAGTGCTGCATCAACAGTTGTTAACATGGCAAAAAACATCTGAGTTTTTGAGTTGAAGTTTTTGAGTCTCTTTAATCATGAGGCATTTCTTCAGCAAGTTGCTCAGTTAAGGATTATACATCCTGACCTGGTTATATTCAAATGTATATTCTGTTAATATTATGCAAAACACTCACACTTATATATATATATGCATACATACATACACAGTGGGCACCCCAGGTAAACATTTGTATTAATGTGCATAAAGAAGCCAAGAAAAGATCGAAACATCTCCAGAAGGAATCAAATGACAGATAGGACATTCGTATTATATGTCACAAAAAGTTAGATTTTATTTCCATCATTTACACTTTCAAAATAACAGAAAACAAAAAAATTGGCGTCTGCAAAAGTTTGGGCACCCTGCTGAGTTAATACCTTGTACCCCCCCCCCGCTTGGAAACGCTTCTTGTAGCCAGGCAAGAGTCTTTCATTCTTGTTTGAGGTCTCTTCGCCCATTCTTCCTTCTGTAGTCTTCCAGTTCTTTGAGATTTCTGGGCTGTCTGTCACACACTGCTCTTTTAAGGTCTATCCATAGATTTTCAATTATGTTGAGGTCAGGAGATTGTGAAGGCCATGGCAAAACCTTCAGTTTACGCCTCTTGATGTAATCCACTGTGGATTTTGAGGTGTGTTTAGGATCATTATCCATTTGTAGAAGCCATCCTCGCTTTAACTTCAGCTTTTTCACAGATGGCATCAAGTTAACGTCCAAAATTTGCTGAAATTTTATTGAATCCATTTTTCCTTCTGCTCGTGAAATGTTCCCTGTGCCATTGGCTGCAATACAACCCCAAAGCATGATTGATCCCCCCCCATGCTTAACAGTTGGACAGAGGTTCTTTTCATTAAATTCTGTGCTCTTTCTTCTACAAATGTACCTTTGTTCATTCTGGCCAAAAAGTTCTATTTTAACCTCATTGGTCCACAGAACTTGTTCCCACAATGCATCAGGCTTGTCTATATGTTCTTTTGCAAACTTCAAACGGAGATTTTTGTGGTGAGGACGTAGAAGAGGTTTTCTTCTAACAACTCTTCCATGAAGACCATATTTGTACAAGTTTCAGCATAATGCAACACCACAAGCTTTATAAATTAACACAAAATTGAAATAATACCTGAAATGTAATTCCTTTGCTACAGTCTCAACAAAAATGGGATATATAAGATGTACAGAGGCCGTGTTTATTACCACTGAAATGGAGGGTTTAAAAGCATTTCAGTAAACATTAGATGGGAATTTGGTGTGATGAGTTGCAATAGAACACCAGAGGAACATTGAAAGGATACAATGAGTAAAGCAGCAAAGACGTTAGGAAACACACACACACACACACACACACACACACACACACAACTATATACTGCACAAAAACCTGTGTTGTTGTCAGTGGGATTCATCATAGAAGAGAAAGACATACAGCACTGCTGGGCCGCTGTAGAATAGGCCCATTGAAAGGATGAGAAAGAAAATAATATTTTAGTATTTATCTTATTACTACTGACACAGCTCTGCGGAGATAGGTCTGGCAATATTTACTGTACATAGTAGCTAAGGGTCTGGCAAAGCAAGACTAAGCCTAATTCACCCAAAAGACTTTTGATGCTATACTTTATGATGTACCTACTACATACTCTATACTTTCCAGGAATTCCCAACAACCTCTAGTATAGAAATTAATAGTTTTTTTTTTTTAGGATATAGCAGTTTTGGAAATGCCTTAGTGTGTAATCCACATTATATAAGAACAAAAAAAAAACTATGTAGAATTTTAAGGATATACTATTTGTTTATTTTCCATATGAGGATATAGTATATAAGTCCATGTCTTTATTGCATTTACTGTACTGCACAGCTTTACCTAACACACACACACACACACACACACACACACACACACACACACACACACACACACACACGTTTCTGGAACCTGCTCAGCACTTGAATGAATCTTTCCCCGCACTTAAATCTTAAATTAAAGACCCACTGTCACCAGAGGTCCTTCTAAGGACAGAAAATCTCATGGCTCCATAGACCGTCATGTTGTGGCAGTATAGAGATAATAATATGTGTAGCATAATCACGTTCCATATCAGATTCATGAATTCCTGGATACATCTTTAAATATTCTCTTGTCATCAGAAAAGAATTGTTAGTATTGTTTCACTGATTTTTGAAGATGCAACGTATAGGCATGCAGGTGCAGGGTACAAGCAACAATGTTCTAAATTACAAACAATGAATTAATAAAAAATAAAAAAAATTCAACTTTACAGAAAAATGCATAATTGTTATCCCATTAGGCTACTTTGTAAAGAAAAGTTACAAAGAGTTGCATCTGTGTTATGTTACAAATGATTTAAATTAAAAGCATAGAAATACATAGCCTGAATTAAAAATGGAAGAAAAGAATCGTTATGCATGTCAACTGGCTGTGTTAATTTTTATCAATTACAATTTGGATATAGAAAAATTAGATCTAGAGCAAGTTTATAGTAAGATATTTTTAACATTGTTTTAATAAAGTTTCGGCTCAAAGCATGTCTGCATTTGATGAGGACAGGGCTCAGTGGAAGCAAATGTCAGTCTAGGGCTTTCCTGACAAGTTAAGTAAGTAAATAGTATTAGTAACAGTAAGTTCTGCTCATACGATACTCAATAACTACAATAACAATACTATACAATAAACAGTACAATAACTCTAACCTTGACCCTTGACCCAACATGGCGCCCTTGCTCTTTTTCAAACTAATGAAAATCTAAGAGAGGCTGCATCAAATATTATATCCACCAACAAAAATACTCTCAGTTGGGGTTTTTAGACACTGTTACAGTCTACAAATGGCCAGTTGACAGATGCAGTAGAAGCTAAGGTTATACATCCTTAAGGGGCGGCTGTGGCTCAGTGGTAGAGCGGTTGCCCTCCAATCGGAAGGTTAGTGGGTTGGTGGTTCGATCCCTGGCCCTGCAGTTCCACGTCGAAGTGTCCTTGGGCAAGACACTGAACCCCGAGTTGCCCCCGGTGCTGTGCATCGGAGTGTAAATGTGTGTGAGTGTTTATCTGATGAGCAGGTGGCACCTTGTACGGCGGCCTCGGCCACAGTACATGAATGGTGAATGTATCCTGTATGATGTAAAAGCGCTAAATAAATACAGCACATTCACATTTACATTTACTGCAATTCTGTAAGTATGCCACGTACTTCTCCTAACCAACCACTATGCGGCAGTAGTGTTTCATTATAGACTTTGACTACATAGAACGGCCGTTCGAATCCACACTGATTAATAGGTAGCCCTACGAGGTAATTTGGCTCGCGACCTAAAATTGACCAACGGTAAGTTGTTGTTGTTGTTGTAGTAGAGAGAAACGTGTACGCTAAGTTCACAAATGTAAGCCATGTTGTGTACTTGTCATGATATCTCCATTCTACTTGTTGTAGTTCTGGGAGCTTCAGAGCCGGGCTACTGTAATCAGCAACCGAACATCGTTGGCAGGCAGCGGCTGCTCGTTCACGGAAGAGCTCTCTCTCTCTCTCTCTCTCTCTCTCTCTCTCTCTCTCTCTCTCTCTCTCTCTCTCTCTCTCTCTCTCTCTCTCAGTCTCTCGTGCCGTCCCGGACACGTCTTCCTTCATTTGAAGGGCACGGTGAAGGCACAGGACACACAGGCGTGGAGGAGACATTTGTGTTTCTGAGATGTAGCCTGCCTGGCAAATCTGTCGCCAACATCGCTTTAAACCCACCTGCTCCTCCCCTGTCATTCCCCCAAGAAAGGAAGGAAGGAAGGCAGGAAGGAAGGTGCTGGGATGCCGATAGTTTCATCTGGGAGGCGACTGGAAAGGAAAGCTCACTGAATTTTCGTTTAACGTATCACTCCTTCTTCTTCTTCTTGTGATTCCTATTAATTGACATCCTCCACCGAGGCTACCGAGCTGACCGGCTGTTACATCTGTGACGGTTTACTCAAGATCCATCAAGCTGTAAAAATCCTCAACACAGAAGAACCAAAACAGGTAAAGGTGATGAGGAAACAGCAAGCTGTTGAGCCTTGAAACCATTCAACCATTGACATTTATGTAACAGAATGCACCTCTATTAATTACCTGTGATTGTGACAGCGGAAACACCATTGTTGTTTACGTTTGTGTCATTCTAACGTCCCCGGTAAAGAAATCCTCGTGCTATGGATGTGTTGGTCATTCATACATGTTACAGATCATTTGTTTGCAACGTAAAACCATGATAATTAATAATAGACATATCAAATTGCTCACCTTTTTCAATGCTAGAGATCATGCAGATGATTCATGATCAGGTTTTCCCACATTAGTGTACGCACAGACTCTGGCACTGACATTTAGAACACACACACACACACACACACACACACACACACACACACACACACACACACACACACACACACACACACACACAAATGAATGCACATGATGGCACCAATGTGTCTGAGTAAATTTGATGGCAAAACACTGAATTAAAAGGACCTTCATCCTCTTTTATTCTGTCAGACAAAAATTGGTGTTGAAGCAAGAGTGTAATTAGGCCAGATACTGTAATTGCTACTGCTGTCCTCTTTCAGCCGATACATCAGTTTTCTGTTTCAGTCAAATGTAAATGTAAATGTGCTGTATTTATATAGTATGTGAATATACTATACCTATCAAGGACACTGGAAGTGTGCAATGTAAGACTTGTGCTCTAGTGTAAACAAAACAGATTATAGACCTACCATGTATCAAATGACACATCCTGACAAAAATCCTTCTCTTGGTTGACAGGAATATTTACATATTTATGTGCAGTCAGAAGCTGTTTCAGGTAACTAACTCATGTTATAATGTACATTTGTCATTATGCTCTGTTAAAATGGTGTAAACCATACAAGCTTTACCCATACTCTGCCATTCTGAATCGCACCAAGCACGTTATAGTGCTAGAATATAATGAAAAGTGAAAGATGCACTGAGGGAGGATTTAGCTGCAAGCCTAATAATCTGTAGCAACATTGGATTCCAAAACGCTGCATTTAATCCAAATAGTCCAAATTTACTGATAATCCCTGACTATCACTCCACAACACAGGTCTGGCGTTGTGAGACTACAACACTCACCTCAACAGATTATCTCAATAGTTACTGAAGCAGCAGCTACGGTACTGTGAAGCTGCTTTTGCAACTTTTTGTACGTATTTCTTCAATCTTACTTAAATACCAGTAACTGGGCATGTAGAAAAATGTGGGCAGTGAACAGACTTCTCTATGAAATAGTGTTTTAATTCCATGCACGTGTAGACCTTAGTACACATGCTGTGGGCCTGTTTCACGTTCCAGTCCATGCACAGTGGATTTATTTCTATCATCCGTAATGAGTTTTTGTCACTGCATTTAATTGCATAGCCAGATTCCTCCACAGACAGATTATGTAGGGCTGAATGACAATATTCATCCCAATTAGTTGACATTGTGCAATGTATGCAAATCTATTATTATTTGGTGAACCAGATGCTGCTTTTGTGTCTGATAACAACATGGTGAGTGTTTTCCTCTACAGAGGAGCTTTTAAGCAGAGTGAAGCCAAAGTAAATGTTTCCATTTGGCTGATTTCTATAACCGTTAATTGACAGAATCTGAAATTGCAATTTACAATATAATGTAGCAGTGCAGACATTATACTGCGTGTTGTTAGCACACGTCTTCAGTGTTAGACTGTAAGCAAGATCATCTTGACATCCTACAGCCTACTGCTGTTTGGGTTACACCCCACCCTTCCTGGCTCTCTGAGCTTTAGCCCCCTCAGGAGGGCGCATGTAAACACCATGACACATTGGTTATTATCAAATCATTCCACTCTCTCCTTGGTGACCGTGAATGGAATAAGAAGTGGTTATCTGTTGTTATTGTTCCCGGAAAGACAAATATTTTACTCTTATTCTGTCATACATGAAGCCAATTAAAACAAATTGTGTTAGAAATGTAGATTTTTGCTTGCAGAAAAAAAGTGTCTCTGCACGTGCTATTTCCACCTTAATTAGTGTCCATATCTCACTTTTATTATTACTTTACCAGCCCCATTGTTTCCAGCTATTTTTCATATGTGCTTTGCTTTGAACATGTTCTCATTCACCAGTTTTTTCCCCATGTTCCCAAGCACATTAGCACTGATTATTATCAATGTCCGGTTGTTTTGGCGGCGGCCGCTGGGACTGTGGCTGTTGACGTCATTGATAGTGACTGTGAGGTGGTTGGCTGAAGGAAACAATATAGAGCATGTCGCTGGAGGAGCGCAAGTGTCACCTCAGAGTGCAGGCGGAATAAGAAAGGAAAGGAATGAAAACTATTTAGGCCAGGAATAGTGTAGGCGCTCAGGTTGAAAATATAGGGATGGGAAAACTAAATTGGTGGGTGTGTGAGTGATTCAATGCCCATGCAGTGAAGGTGGGTAAAATGGAACACAGAATCTGGGAGAAGATGGGGAGAGGCAAAGGATTAGATAGATAGTGAGAGAGAGAGAGAGAGAGAGAGAGAGATTAAAGCTTGGAAAATAGACAGTGCCAGAGGGAAGTGTGAGAGGATCAATTTAGAGACATTCTGCAAGAGACACAGTGTTGTCACAGAATGGGCTGTCTCGCTCCGCTCTCCTCACGCTTCCCTCGGCTCGTTTTGCACCCACCCACTCCCACGTGTGCCCTTCCACCCTCCTCCACACTCCCCCACCGAATGCCATACATGGACCATAGGAATACATTATGCCCAGTCAGGCACCAGGTTATTGGTGGACTGAGAGGCCAGCATGTTTGTGGGCACATGTGGAGTACAGAGGCAGCCCTCCGCTCTGCACGAAAGTCACGGCCCTTATCTCTTCAAGGTCATGTGAATAATTATAAAAAGGCTCTGCCGTTTCCCCGTCCCCAAGCACATAACCCTGTCTCCTTACTGACCAAACATGAAACAATGTCCCTAATGTACAGGGCATTGTTTCAACCATGTAGAGAAAACAGTGGGTTAATGTCTGCCAACATTTTGCTGTGTTCCTGATAATGTCAGATTAAGTGTCCGCTCACCCTCATAGCAGATGTTGACATTTTTTGGTCCTTTCTCACCTGTTTCACTGCTGCCACAGATTAGTGCGCAAATCAGCTTTTTTAAGGCTCAGGCGTGTCCACAAGCACAATACAATATCCCCATCTACTGTATGTGGCTGATTTTTTGGGGTTTAAGGGATTTTACATCAGAGCATTTCTTTCTTGCTTTTGTTTCGTCATCTTTGGTGAATTAATGGACTACAGTGTCTGTATTTTTTTTTTTCCTTTGATTTCCCATTAATTCTATGGCCATATTTTTCCATGGGAGTTTTAATTTCTATAAGTGGCACTCTTTTATTGTCAGCCATGTTGAACATCCCCATATTTACTATTACTAATTACATATTTATTTATACATTTTTCATCAACTCATTGAAGCAGTTGCCTCTGACGTTAAAATGCTTCACACGTTTTGCATCTAAACCAGACATTTAGAAATATTTGATAAACTGTGTGCAGTAGCTTAAATTACTGTTGTGTCCTATGAATCTGCAATAGGCAAGGCAAGGCAAGGCAGCTTTATTTGTATAGCACATTTCAGCAACAGGGCAATTCAAAGTGCTTTACACAAAATCATTAAAACAGATAAAACACAAGTACAAACAGTTAAAAGTCATAAGCATTAAAAATCAATAAGACACATGAATAGACAGTTAAAAACAAAATAGAAACACTAGGACACATAAAACTCAAGAATAAAAGTTACAGTGCAGCATAAGAAAGAAATTAGCATTAATTTAAAGAAAGGCAGCATCAAAAAGAAAGGTCTTCAGCCTTGATTTAAAAGAACTGAGAGTAGCAGCGGATCTGCAGGTTTCTGGGAGTTTATTCCAGATATGAGGAGCATAGAAACTGAAAGCTGCTTCACCCTGTTTAGTTCTGACTCTGGGGACAGAAAGTAGACCTGTCCCAGATGACCTGAGAGGTCTGGGGGGGTCATAGTGTAGTAGCAGATCAGAAATGTATTTTGGACCTAAACCGTTAAGGGATTTATAAACTAGCAAGAGTACTTTGAAATCAATTCTTTGAGACACAGGAAGCCAGTGTAAAGACTTCAGAACTGGAGTGATGTGATCCAGTCTCTTGGTCTTAGTGAGGACTCGAGCAGCAGCGTTCTGAATCAGCTGCAGCTGTCTGATTGATTTTTTAGGGAGACCTGTAAAGACCCCGTTACAGTAGTCAAGTCTACTGAAGATGAAAGCATGGACCAGTTTTTCCAAGTCCTGTTGACACATAAGTCCTTTAACCCTTGATATGTTCTTTAGGTGATAGTAGGCTGACTTTGTAATTGTCTTAATGTGGCTGTTAAAGTTCAGGTCTGAGTCCATGACTACACCCAGATTTCTGGCTTTATCTGTTGTTTTTAACATTGTTGTTTGAAGCTGAGCGCAGACTTTTAATCGTTCCTCTTTTTTTCCAAAAACAACTACCTCAGTTTTTCCTTCATTTAATTTCAGAAAGTTCTGGCACATCCAGTCGTTAATTTGTTCGATGCAGTTAGTCAGTTTTTGTATTTGACTATAGTCCCCTGGCGATAAGGTTATGTAAATTTGTGTGTCATCCGCATAACTATGGTAACTTATTTTGTTTTTCTCCATAATCTGAGCCAGTGGAAGCATGTAGATGTTAAACAGAAGAGGCCCCAGAATGGAGCCTTGCGGAACTCCGCACGTCATATTTGTACGCTCAGATGTATAATTACCTATTGACACAAAGTAATCCCTATTCTTTAGGTAGGATTCAAACCAGTTTAGTACTGAACCAGAAAGTCCTACCCAGTTTTCCAATCGGTCTAGTAATATGTCATGGTCGACCGTGTCAAATGCAGCACTGAGATCAAGTAATACTAAGATTGAAATTTTGCCACTATCTGTGTTAAGGTGGATGTCATTAAAGACTTTGACAAGAGCCGTTTCAGTGCTGTGGTGTGGTCGGAAACCCGACTGAAAGGTATCAAAACTGTTGCTTAGTGACAAGAAATGGTTGAGTTGTTGAAAGACTACTTTTTCAATGATTTTACTTAAAAACGGAAGGTTTGATATTGGCCTATAGTTGCTCATTAGTGACTTGTCTAGGTTGTTCTTTTTTAAAAGTGGCTTGATTACTGCAGTTTTCAGGGCCTGTGGAAAGATACCTGAAAGAAGAGATGTGTTCACAATCTGTAGAAGATCAGAAGTCAAACAATTGGAAACATTTTTGAAAAGTCCCGTTGGTAGAATATCAAGGCAACAGGTCGAGGTTTTCAGATGTTGAATAATGTCCTCCAGGTTTGTATGGTTGATTGTGTGAAATTCTGTCATATTGGAACTAGTTTTGCTTGAACACTGTGACAACACATGTCCTGAACTTGATATGGAGGCACTGACTGTTTGTCTAATCTTCTGAATTTTGTCTTTGAAGAAGGAGGCAAAGTCATTGCAGGCCTTGGTAGATAAAAGTTCAGATGCTACTGGTACTGGAGGGTTTGTTAACCTATCAACAGTAGCAAACAAAGCACGTGAATTATTATTGTTTCTAGAGATAATATCAGAGAAGAAGGACCTTCTTGCATTCCTCAGTTCCAAATTATAAATGCGAAGTCTCTCTTTATAGGTGATATAATGGACCAGGAGATTTGTTTTTCGCCACCTTCGTTCAGCTTTCCTACACTCTCTTTTTTCTGTTCTCACCAGTAGGACATTTCTCCATGGAGATCTTTTCTTACCAGAGACAACTTTGACCTTAGTGGGAGCAATGGCATCAATAACATTTGTAATTTTACAGTTGAAATTGTCTACAAGCTCACTGACTGATAGCCCAGAGAGGGCGGGAGTGGAGGAGAAAAGCTGAATAAATGTTTCACTGGTGTTTTCAGTGATATACCGTTTTCTGATTATCTTTGTTTGGACACTTTTGGGCACAGAGATAGTGCCGTTAAAGAAAATAGAGAAATAGAGAAAAGCAAAGCAGTCATTTATTCACGCAATAATCAAATGCATTGTTACTTGAATATATGTGTTTTAGATTCATTTTTTAATCCTTTCCTCTACTCCCTGTGTTTGTCTGATCTCTCTGCAGCTCCTCTCTCTGTGTTGTTTATTCTCTGCTGTTGACTTTTGTGGTTCTGGACGGTGCAGCGGTTCTTCGTGTTAGTGTGTGGCAGGTGCTCTGAGCTGATATGAACTGACTGAGCATCTCCCTGGTTACTGCTGGACTGGCGGGCAGCTTAGGTACAAGTAGAGAGGATGTTAAACTGTGTCCAGGCATTTTTCTTCTCCACATCTTCCATCCACAAGCTCCAAGAGGTTACGACAGTAGGAGAATATGTTGCTCCTTGTCTCTTCTTGATCTTTGGCTGTTGCTTTATGTATTTTGGCCTTTCAATTTTGTCTATCATACATGCAGCTGTATTCTTGTGTTTTCAAGGCCATGAGAAGGCAGGTAATTGAGCAGTCATGAATCGGTGGGAGCCTGACTGACTCACTCAGTTGTCTCGCTGGCTCAGTAGGGTCTCATGACAGCCCTGCACTCATCAGCTGAATAGACTTGTCATTTGTAAAAGAGGCTACATGTTGTGCTGTTCAGTGTTCCAGTTAAAGAAATCCTCTCTGTACTTTCTTGGCTCCTTTTTTTTTTTTTTATTCATTTTCTGTAGTACATCATATCATCATTTCCTGGCCACAGAGACTTTGATGTTGTCCCTTACATACATCGCTCCATATTTATCTATCTATCTATAAATTACAAGAACGTCTGTCTCTCTGTGTGTGTGTGTGGGGGGGTTATTTGCATATCTCTCAAACCGTTAGTCCGATGGATTTCATACTCGACAGGTGTCTCGCTACAAGCATGAGTAAGTGCAGTGCCATGTAGCACTACGTTGGACTGACTTTGAATAAACAAACGACAAGTCCTGAATTTAAGGACGTTTCAGAATCCCACACATGCAAAGCACAGCCAGACAGAGCGTGATGCCACTTATAGGCAGGCACAACACGAGATAAGACCCTCTTTCTCTCTCATACACATACACATACACATACACACAACTCACACATTCCAGTTCTGGTGGTTGATTAACGCAAGTATGTGCTGATTAACTCTCGTAACGGGCCAGGTGGAAAGCGCGCTGCCGTGAGTCCATGAGGCCAATGTCTGATTACTCCACATTGTGTTTGTGATAATTTGTGACTACATTCTGAACCTGCAACGTTCTCCGTCCGGTAAATCAGTAAGTTAGTAGTAAGGTATACAGGGGAGTGGCATATTAAGTGGTTTGGGGTCCTTTTATAAGTCATTTTGTGGTACAATTTGGTTTTAATGAATTCTACAAGCAGCGATACCACAGGTCAAGCAATCGGCCCGTTCCAAACAGGCACATTACCAACGGGCACTGCACTAATAAATGTGATGCTTCACAATAATTTTATCTTAAGGGAAAGATGTTCTGGATGAATATGAATTTAAATTCCTAAAATGCAAACATGATGTGCATCTTGCAAGTGGAAACATTCCTGTTGTTTTCTTTGTCACAGAAATCTTAAGAAATGGACAGAGATCATCCGAGCCAAAGCCAGACGCAAGAAGACAACCCGAAGGGAACAGCAGAAGCTTTAACAACAACCTCAGCTCCGGCATCAGAGACAGCGGCTCTGGCCACAGACTCCACTTCCGGCCAGCCTGCAGGTCCTGCCAGGCCTAGACGGCCCCAGAGAAGTGCCAGAGTAGAGGGCTCTGTTGACATCTCCGAACTGAAAGCTGAACCCAAAGATGAACCCACTCCAGTGGTTAACCAGGACAAGTGCATTCCTGATGGCTCTGTGGCAAGTCACCCCAAAACCTCTCGCCCTGGAGCAGTCAAACCTTCAGGAGAGGGCACTGGGCCCACCGCCAAGGCTGGTCCCAAAGGACCGGGCCACCACCCGGTTAGGGCTGTCTCTGTCCCCCACCCACCAGCTAGCAGGCCTGAGGCTTCTCACCTGAACCCTCATGCACAGAGAGCCTTCTCTGTAGCAGGTACAGCTGACACCCAGACCCAAATTGTGGAAGACTTCAGGCAAGTTCCCTCATTTGTCACACCATGATCTAGCATGTCTCAACATCGCCTTTATTTTCCTGCTGAGAAAAAAAAGCCTGGCACACACAGTATTTATTTATATACACTGACAGTCAACACTGCAAGGCTACATGGCTAGAGTAGTCAGTCTGGGGATTTTTGCAAAAAACTGTCATCATAATTATTTAACATATATCATGAAACATTTACTTCCACTACTTTATTTTATTTAGTTCTTTTACTAATTGAAGTGAAGAATCTCTCTGAATAATGTGGTCAGTATATATGGCATACAGTTATTTTATTTCTAAATTACATCCATTTCACTGTTCCCTCTGGTTCCTTCTTATCTATGGGTGTGTCTCTAACCATTTCTGCTCGGATTAGGTTGCTAAATTAATGCAAACATTTTAACAGAAGTGTCGTGGCACAGAAAACTGAAATGATTGAAGTCTGATTTAATGCTGTGTAATGTTAATGGACAAGAAAAATGCAAACCTAAATAACATTTATGCAGTTTTATCAGCTACAGCATGGTGTGGCTGTGAAAAGGGTTTGTTGGAAGTGGAAATGTATTGATATCACTGCAAGCATAGTGAGCTCACTGCTTTTTATACAACATTTTTGGAATTTTCTCGGGAGCTGAATCTCAAGCTCCCTGGAACAACTGGAAACCTAAATGTCCTTTATCCTTTGCCACCACCTTTGGCCAGTAAACAGAGCTGCGTGTTCATTCAAGGTATTATGGGAAATTATTCAATAGCTTCCCTGAAAATACACTGTAAATACTGCATTAAATATACAGTAGATCCTATACATGTGTAACATTTAGACAGAGTTGGCTTGGCTTTCAGCATCAGTGGATTTGAACACAGGACCTCTTGTTTTTAAGTGACTATTAACTACTGAGCTTCCAAATGGCCCAATATATAAAATACAACATACAAGGTGTAAATACCTTACACAACCTTGGTTTGCACCAGGGCTGCCTGGCAACAGCCCTAATCAATGGTGTTAATTAATCTAATGGAAACAGTAGCTGCCGGAAATGAACACAGTCACAGTTTCTTTCCTCTGCATATGAATCAGAATGGCAAAATGAATTACATCATAATCATTTTTATTAGTACAAGGGTTCTGCTGTGTCACTCAGTTTGTAGGTTATGACCCTGAGTTGTATAGTAGACGAGAGTTTATATGAGCTATTACATAAGACCCTTTTCCAACAGGCTGCACATCATCACTTGGAACGTTGGTTCGGCCACGCCACCTGATGACATCACTTCCTTGCTGGGGCTGAATGTGGGTGATGGAAACACAGACATGTACATTATCGGGTGAGTGTTTTGTGGCGCATATAGTTATTCCACATAAAAGCTCAATTTTCCAGCGCCTGGGTAGCTCACCTGGTAGAGGTGAGGCCCATCTATAGAGGTTTCCCCGACCCAGCGGCCGTGGGTTCGACTCCGACCTGCTGCCCTTTGCTGCATGTCATTCCCCCCCCCTCTCTGCCCTTTCATTCCTCCATCTGTCCCACAAAAATAAAAGCCTAAAATGCACACAAAATATTAAAGAAATAAACCTGAATTTTCCATTTATGTACATTTGTCCCACATGGACACCTTAAACAGTGTCCCTAATGAGCAGCCAGGATTAGTTCTGTACCACAGCAATGATGTCTCTCTCTTTACGTCTGTGATTTTCTTATATTTATTAATCCTCCCTTACATTATCAAATCTCTCACTCAACAGCTCGTCTTACATCTCTGTCAGCTGTTGACCCCTGTGTGTTGTTTTTCTTCAAGGCTGCAGGAAGTGAACTCCATGATTAACAAAAGGCTAAAAGATGTCCTCTTCACAGACCAGTGGAGCGAGGTCTGCATGGAGAGACTCAGCCCCTTTGGTTATGTGCTGGTCAGTAATGGCTTTTATTATTAAAACATATGCACACTCTCATAGTAAAATGCTAAACAGCTTAGATTCATACGCATGACGTGATCCCTGATAAGATCTCTGCTTCTCCGCTACTGTTCGGGCTCATTTTGTTCCCTGAGCAACGGATGGGGTGATAATTCATAACAGGCTTGTAATGTCAGCGTATCTGCTATCTTCCGCTGTCTGCCAAGCTCAAAATGCAAAGTCAAGCTCTCAGTGTTTCTCAATCTCCCTTCTGTGTGCCTTTATGACTGCATATCTGTACCTTTTTCTCTATCTTGCTATTTCACAATGCATACACATACCCACTGTGGGAATGTAGCATACTAAGAAATGCAATAGGTTTCATGGAATACACACAATAAATCCTCTGAACTGTCTGGTGTGTTGGTATCTACCAGGTTTTATGTTTTTAAGGGGCAAATACTGCAGCTGTGGTTGGTGTTCGTCTGGCTGCATCTGAAACGATGCCTGGCTCTGTTGGCATGGCGAGCCAGAAAGCGTGAATCAGCTGTCGAGCTGAAAGAGCTAGACAAATGTCTCCCAGGATGCTGTTTTATTTTTGGATCACGTTGTTGTCCGTGTTGATGGGCCTCTGACAGTGAGACTGATGCTGTCCCCCGGCTGTATCATGGTCTGCTACGTTAGCTTTAACCTTGTTAAAATTATTTCCTTTTTGTGTACTTCATGTGGATATTAATGCTGTAAACAGGTTAAGGGGATGTGTAAATTGGAAGTTGTCTGAAACAGAGGGAGATGCATGGTGTCAGTAGGAATTATGACATGGTGGACAGACTCGCAGTAATGAGACACCCCATCAGTTCTTTTTCTGAGATAGTGCTCACCAACGCTCATTCAGTCAGGTTCAAACTGTAACTACTACAGACACAGGAAAGCTTACTGCCCTTCACTGCAGAAACACTGAGCCAACAAAACAGTTTTTCTGACTATTCACCACACAGTTGCTGATTGTCCCAATCATTTATGTTTCAGTAAGCTACAATTTAAATGCACAAGTCAGCAAGGAAAGTTTTTTTTTTTTTCTGGCCCTAATCTATAATTGCAACATGGCCACTTTTTTTTTTTAAATGTTTTACCGTGACTTATTTTATGCTTTTCAACCACAGTACATGCAGACAAAAAAGGGGATTCCATTCTCGCAGACTTTAGACATAGATACACACACTCACAGTATGTGTCCACACACATTGCACAATAAATTGGGTCTACTTTACGGTTCAGTAGAATCCATTACGCAACAAAGTTTTGTTGCGTAACAAAGACAGTAAATGGCAAAATCTACGAATAGCTGGTTAGTATACAAGCAAGCGGGTCTTATGTCACATGCAAAGATGTGTGCCTCCATTACTGGCCATAGGGCATTTCAGCGGGGTGTGATCATGCTTCTTCCGTCTGCCGTTGGGGGTTGGGATGTATGGACCACTGGAGAAAGGGAGGGAGGGACATAAATATCTGGTGAGGGGCTTGACATAGCAGGAAATTACCTCATCTTGTTCCACAATGCATGCGTCATATTTCTGCCCCTCTTGTACAGTACATAAATATGTACACCTTTTTTTATATACCAGTGGGGAGCAAATGTCAAAATCTACATTTCATTATGTTTCAGAACAAGATGCAAGTGCTATTGAGATAATGGTGGAGGGCTTGGAGAAAGGAAAGGTCTGACCATCAAGTGCCTTCAGCATGTACATCATGTTTCCTCTACAAAGTGGTTTTTAGCCACCGCGAGGGTAGAACACAGGCTATGGCCTCCTTAATGTGCAGTGCTTCATGTAAAGTAGTATGAGAGCTGGGCCGCTGGCTCCTGCAATTCTAAATGGAAATGCAAGGGGGCAGGAAAAGGAGGAGGGAGAGAAAGTGAAGCAGAGCAGCAGAAATGGACACACAGCAAAGCTGGACTCAGCTCAGAGAATTTGTTTATTGAAATATTAGTGCTAAAGAAAGATATTTATACAGTTACTTTGAACTTTATAGCTGCCTCTCTTTTCAGAAATATACAAAGTGCCAAAGTGTACCTACTGTACCTATTCATGTTATCATATTTTTTTCGCCATGTCTGTCTGTCTCACCTGCCTTTACCTCAGGTGACCTCCCAGCGGATGCAGGGATTGTTACTACTGGTCTTTGCCAAGTACTTCCATCTGCCCTTCCTCCGCGGAGTCCAGACTGAGACCACCCGTACTGGCCTGGGGGGTTACTGGGTGAGACAGCCCCTGACACCATTCTGTGATCAGCACTGTGATATGGAAATTTCAGCTTAGCTGTAAATAGGACGACATCTCTACAGGAGGGACTACATTTAAACTTGCATTATGTCACTGATACTCTGATAGAGATCTGACAGACACTAACTTTCCACTACAGTCTACTACTGCTCGGTTTGTAAACAATGGAGGTTGTTTGTATTTAACCAGTCTTGTTACTTGATATGCTGATATATACAATGCTGAGTTTTATGAGGATAAAGACCAGTTCTTTTTTTAAACGTGGAAAAAAAAGACGTTTGCTACAATATGTTACAAAATGACAATGACATGCTCTGAGACAGAAATAAGATCCTGTTCACTGAAAAGTTACGTATCACTTAAGTGACATCCTCCCTGTATGAGGTCAGACATGCATCACCACATTCTGCAGATTTTATACTAAGACACATTATGTATTTTAGTGGGTCAGAGCAGTGGGAGACCAGCAGGTAGAAATCCAGAGACTCATCCTGTCCCCCAACTGTGCACTTTACTGTTAGCATTAAATATTGATGGTGTTCTTCACTAATGAAGATGAATTAGTAAACTTCCTGTTTGTCTGTGGCACAGACACTTGCACCAATCAATACAGTAGAAACACTGACATACACTGGCTCTAGGCATTGACTATTTAATTTAGCCTTCAATGAATTGATGAGACAATAAATACAAAAGCGTTCTTGTCTTCCTCCTCTTTAATATTAATTAACCTCTCCTGTGCTTGTCGGTGTTACAGGGGAATAAAGGTGGCGTGAGCGCCCGCATGTCAGCGTTCGGCCACACCATCTGCTTCCTCAACTGTCACCTGCCGGCTCACATGGAAAACTCAGAGCAGCGCATGGAGGACTTTGAAAGTATCCTGCAGCAGCAGCAGTTTGAGGGCCAGGCTGCCATCGGGGTTCTTGACCATGAGTAAGTCAGCGCAACCTCTGTACTCTGATATATCTGTGCTTAACACTCCCAGACTTGTTTTCTCCATATTTATGTCTTATGAGAGAAATGGTGTCACAATCGGCAAAGCAAAAATACTTATGCCCTTATTTTTTCACAGTGTGGTGTTCTGGTTTGGAGATCTCAATTTCCGCATTGATGACCTAGATATGCAAGTGGTAAAATCAGCCATCGATAACAACAAATTTTCAATGTTGTTGGAAAAGGATCAGGTAAAAGTGGACTCTGATATACTGTATAAAGACTGTGATATTAACTCCTCTGCATGGACTTCTAATGAAAAGGAACTTGCCCCTTGACTCGTCCGTATTCATAGCACCAGGTTAACTTTTGATTGAGTTTTTAATTTGAACAAAAATGGTCTTTCCATTTAAATCTGATGGAAAGTCATTAAGACACCCCCACAAAAAAACTGTTGACCCTAAAATCTTAACTTCAGGTCAGAATTCATGTGATGACTTGTCATTTCACAAGCTGAAATTACGTTTATGTTACATTTAATTAAATTAAATTCATTAAATGTAATAAATGTTTTGTTTTTGTCTGGTGGACTGTGTAGGTGATGTCACTAGAGGGCAATAAAGAAACACACACTCTTCTCACAGGAGCTGTCTGTGAGTGGCAAACAGAAATCCTCAGTGAGTGATGTCTACTAATTCTCATTGTTACAGCTCAATATGGCCAAAGACAGTGAGACAGTGTTGGAGGGTTTCCAAGAGGGGCCGCTAAAATTCCCTCCCACCTACAAGTTTGATGTTGGAACAGATACATACGACACAAGGTTGGTGATGCCAGGGGTGCTGTTATGAATTCTAGATAACTGACCAGATATCACAGAGCCTAGCTTAGTAAAACGTACATTCTCCTCTCTGAAAAGTCCTCACTAACTAGTCTCTCTATTTACTGTTTTTAAACAAGTCTCTCTTTCTGTCGTCCACCAAGTGGGAAGAAGCGTAAACCAGCTTGGACCGATCGGATCCTGTGGCGCCTGAGAGCCACTGCTACTGCCGGCGCTGCTGTCAGCGCAGGGAAGCGGGGCTCCATTTCAGGGCTGACCAGCGGGACCAAAGTGACACAGCACTACTACCGAAGTCACATGGAATACACCGTCAGTGACCACAAACCAGTCTCCTCCATCTTTACCCTGCAGGTTTGAAAGCCTTTCATACTGGTGCTATACTATAATAAAATACTTAGTTTCGAAACCAACACATAAACAGTACTATTTTTAACACCTTAGTTTGAGAATTAAACAACAATGTTAATGTGTGGGCAGTAGCTCAGTCCGTAGGGAGTTGGGTTGGGAACCGGAGGGTTGCCGGTTCAAGTGGACCAAAGTACGGAGTGTGGATTGTGGCTGACACTTCACCTCCTGAGCACTGCCAGGTGCTCTTGAGCAAGGTGCTGTACACATATATATATATATATATATATATATATATATCAAACTCCTGTACAAGAACATGGGCAAACTAAATTACAGTTTTAAACTTTGCAAAGTTATGATTTTAAATCCGGAAACTGTTCAAATTGGACCTAAGAACATGACCATACATTTGGTGCCAACTTTGAATACCTAACAGTTTTTGATAATTGATGCCGTGGACACATTTCGTATTGAGGTTCGATACTTTGTCCTCATTATCATTTAAGTTTATCTTAAAAACTTTACAGTCGAGCGCCTGGGTAGCTCAGTTGGTAGAGTGTGCACATATAGAGAGGTTTACTTCTCGACATAGCGGCCGCGGGTTTGATTCTGACCTGCGGCCCTTTGTTGTATATCATTACTCCTCTCTCCCGCGCTGTCCTATAAAAATAAAGGACTAAAATGACCCAAAAAAATCTTAAGAAAAAGAACTTTTACCGTCACTTTGCACTGTATAAATGTTTATGGTAAATGTTCTTTGTAGTTCCCATACAAGGTGGATATTCCCCTGGTCACAATCACAGTGGAGGATGAGTGGAATAGTATTGCTGATGCCACAGCAAAATTCAAACTGGTGCCCAGCTACCCCCGCAGCTCCTGGGACTGGATCGGACTGTACAAGGTAACTAGTCTTACCTCTACCGGCCAAATAACATTATGGCTGACGAATCAACGTCAGCAAATCATCAGGAGTAGTACAACACCATTTCTGTGCATTACTCATTTTAATCATGTTGTTACTGTTAGTGATTGTTCTGCCCATCCCCGGTGGGTTTCAAGCACCATAAGGACTATGTGGGATACGTATGGGCCAAGCAAGAGGAAGGGGATTTTAATCGACAAGAACAGCAGGTAATCTGGTTGCGTGCTGGATTCTGTTTAGGGATCATTTTGTTTCACGTTTAATAGATGTCTAACTAACTGTGTTCCAGGTTACCTTTACGAGGAGGAATTGCCCAAAGGCTCAGGGGACTTTATCTTGGGTTACTATAGCAACAACATGAGCACCATTGTGGGTGTAACAGAGCCATTTCAGGTAATCATGGCACTCTGGCACTGCTTTCTTGAGGTTAAAAAAAACAAATGCATTAGCCCTAAGAAAGGGACATGACATACTGTATGTTATACTAATGCTGCTGGTGTTCCCGTCTGCATCTTAACAATTCAATTACCTTTACCAGTATTTAGCTACTTTTTCTACATATTCTATCTCTTATGTCCCCCTCTTGTCCTCTTTTTTTATTTTATCTTTCTTCAGATCCAGCTTCCCACTACAGGTCTTGACACCAGTTCTTCAGACAGCTCTGACTTCAGCTCAGAGGATGACAGCACCGTTGTCCACATGAAGACGAGGTCCCGCAGTCCCAGTCCACGCAAGGCCAAGCATCGCAGCCATCGCAGCCACAGCCACAGCCACAGCCACAGTCGCAGCGGTCTGGCAGCCCTGCACAGGCCAAAATGAAAATGCTCAATGTCACTGGTTATCCTCCAGCACCACCACAGCTGAGAGTGAGTCCACAAGACGTCCAGCAGAGGGCAGCAGCAGCCAGGTGTCTGCTACTGTGGTGAAAGAAAAAGACACCGAGGGTTCAGGGGTGTGATACACAACCTAGTCCTGCTGTGTCACAGGTCACATAGCCAACTGTTGTGTCTTTTATTAAATACATCCATTACACTGTATGTTTTGAATGAAAATATACAGTTTCTGATGCCATCCTTTTTCAGAACAGCCATCTGGTTTGTCCAGAAGGCTTACTTTGCCTGAGTTGTTCTATTAAGCTGTGCACATATTTTTTATTTGTAAACCTTTCACTCTGTCCTGTGTTTCTTCTACCTTTGTCCGTTCTCAGGTGTGGACAGTACAGGGAGCTGACATTTGCATTAGGTAATACTTACGGATGTTATGGTCATGTAAAGTAAAAGCGTGGTTACTTAAAGCTTTTTAGAAACCATCTTCCCCCATATCCGAGAATGATTAGAAACTCTGCACTGATTTACTTAGCAGTCAGTCAGCAGACTGCATACCAACAAAAGTGAACGCTTTTGAGACGAGGAGTATGACGTACTTGACACAGACAATGCCCACAAATCGCCCAGTTTGCTTTAATTGTGGAACATGTATCTATTGTATAACAAATCTGCTCAGACCAATAGGACTATAGAGACATAGTGAAAAAGCATTTTATTCCAAAACATCTCACATAAGCGTCCCCAGCTCTATCAACAATCAATAAGAGTTTTAGCTTCTGCAAATGGAGATATGCACTTTGACTTGGCGGTATGAGTCTACTCTTGTGGATATTCTATGCTACAGAAATTCAGCATTACATAGCAACATGATGCAATGAACGTTTCACAAGATCCCTCCAGGGTGCATGGAAAAATGTCGGTGGGGCCAGGAGGTTCAGGGGGCTCAGCCACCACCATGGCAGCATCACAGCACATGTCAGCTTAGAAAGTGAATGTGAGCATAAAGGGCTTTTAAATCGGCCACCAAATCAGTGCAGTGGGATGTGATGGTGTGGGAGGCTAGCCGTCAGCTATCCGCATGGTTGTCTGGGCAGAACTACAGTAATTAATCATTGTTGGCCTCTAACTCTGTACTTCAGTTATAACTACAGCAATATCTGACCCAGGAAACATATACAGTATATTGCTTGGACTCATCCTCTGTATGAGTTAATGCGCCTTATATAAGTTTTGCTTTTCACAGCAGCAAAGTTACTTTTTGAAATAATTCACCAAAAAAAATCACATATTGTTAATGCATTGTAATTAGTATGATACAAAGCTGACATGCACTATTTGAAATATCACAATGCTAATGTGATATTTCCAATAAATGAAATTGTCCTATCTAAGGCTTTTTTTTTTGAATGAAATGTTGCTTTCTTTCAGTTCACTTCTGTGTTTGTTTTTGCATTTTCTTTGCTCTGATCCTGCGTACTGATCCTGGTGGTTAGCTGACAGTGACAATAGTCACAATAATCGTGTTGCATTGTTACCGTGTGACCTCTGATGCACAATCTTAGACACTTGTACTTTTGGCTGTTAACGTAGGACAGTATACTGTTGTAGCTGTAACTGTGTGTGTGTGTGTGTGTGTGTGTGTGTGTGTGTGTGTGTGTGTGTGTGTGTGTGTGGGTGTGTGTGTGTGTGTGTGTGTGTGTGTGTGTGTGTGTGGCAGTGAAGGGGGTGTGACTGTGTTTGCATGGTTTCTGCTGGACATACTGTACATTCCGGTACTGTGATCTTTTTGTGCCGTAAAGTGCTGTTTTTGACTCCTCTTTGTTATAATTGTGGCTGTGAAAATTGTTAGGACAACTTGGTAAGGACAGTATGAAAATTTAACTTCGGGTAGTGTTAGATGAAGAAATGCCAGAGCAGTTATGCTTATGCAGTAAACTGAAATTGTTTGAATAATTTCA